>NW_007381312.1:0-14311 GCF_000475195.1 Diaphorina citri | reverse complement strand
TTTTTTTTTTTAGGCTTTAATGGCAGGATTCTCACACTGTGAGCTCTTCCACCCAACCAAACATCCAAATAATAACCTCTCGGTAAATAATAACAATAACCAAATATCTACCGACGTTGTATACATTCAGGAATATTGTGTTAGAGATTTTGACCACATAATAATGGAGCTCTAAGGGTTAGGTGGTAGAAAACGCCTCCGGCGTTAGCCTCGCCTAGTGGTTACCTTCCACTCACGAGTCTATTATTATCATTATTATTATTAAAAGTTCTAATTAGATGATTTTTGTCTTGGTCTGTCTTGTTTTTAAGCGATAACTCCCTAATGGTTTGTCCACTTCAGAAATAACTTGGTAGAAATGGTCAATAGAATGAAATTCGACCATTAGACTTTGACCCGATATAAATCCTTCAAGGAGTGGCTACTTTGATTGGACACCAAAAAAGGTCTCTTACCTGATAGATCATTTCCAATACTTTCCACAGGTCTGGCGAGATTTTCTTCGATGTCAAATCATAAACTAAACTCAAAGCTTCCTCGTAGAATTCTGAAAGCAAACAATAAGGAACATTACACGTTGATCACGGCCAACTTGAAACAGAACTAAACTCAAAGCTTCCTCGTAGAATTCTGAAAGCAAACAATAAGGAACATTACACGTTGATCAAGGCCAACTTGAAACAGATAAACCTGTAACTAATTACCAAGTTTGTAGAATACGAGAAGAAATCCAATAGATCACAGAGAGCGAAAAAAAACCTATGTGCAATAGTCCTGTAAAATTGTCCTCTTCCTAGGTAAAGGATACAGCGGTCATCCAAGCTAGCTTAAATTATGTTGGGCCTGTAAAAAAAAGCTTTTGTTTATACGCTCCTTGGATTCGAACCACCAACCTCACAAACTCACGTCCATCACATTAACAAACCACTACAACACTGAGGTTGAAATCAACAACAAATTACGAGCCTTTGAATAATTAATTTATCCGTACAATTATTGGGCGGACCTAGCACTAAGTAGGAAAAAAAAAATATGCCTTATCTATCATATCTAGAGATACACCAAATATGGTGTTTTAGCATGGGGTCATGACAAATCTAACTTAGGAGACCCCAAAGACGGATATTTCCACTCATTTCCTGATTTTGAAAATTTGGACCTATTGCAATACTTTTTCGTAGACAGACCCAAAAATAGTGCTGGTCTGTCTTGTTTTTAAGCGATAACTCCCTAATGGTTTGTCCACTTCAGAAATAACTTGGTAGAAATGGTCAATAGATGAATGAAATTCGACCATTAGACTTTGACCCGATATAAATCCTCCGAGGAGTGGCTACTTTGATTGGACACCAAAAAAAGGTCTCTTACCTGATAGATCATTTCCAATACTTTCCACAGATCTGGCGAGATTTTCTTCGATGTCAAATCATAAACTAAACTCAAAGCTTCCTCGTAGAATTCTGAAAGCAAGCAATAAGGAACATTACACGTTGATCAAGGCCAACTTGAAACAGATAAACCTGTAACTAGGTAATTACTAAGTTTGTAGAATACGAGAAGAAATCCAATAGATCACAGAGAGCGAAAAAAAAAACCTATGTGCAAAAGTCCTGTAAAATTGTCCTCTTCCATTTTAAAAGAAAAGGTCATAGATACCAATGTCAAATCATAAACTAAACTCAAAGCTTCCTCGTAGAATTCTGAAAGCAAACAATAAGGAACATTACACGTTGATCAAGGCCAACTTAGGTAAAACAAATAAACCTGTAACTAATTACTAAGTTTGTAGAATACGAGAAGAAATCCAATAGATCACAGAGAGCGAAAAAAAAACCCATGTGCAAAAGTCCTGTAAAATTGTCCTCTTCCATTTTAAAAGAAAAGGTCATAGAAACCAAAATTCTTATGAAAATATCTTTAACACACGACCTACTGATGCATAATAGCTTTGGAATTAAGAGAAGAAAGGAATAAAAAACAATTTCGAGGGAAAAATGGATTTTTTTTTATTAAGTGGGTAGTTAAAAAAAGTTACCTACCAAGTTTGTGCTTATTAACCCTTTGAACGCAGATGTAAACTTTTGTTTACACAAACTTTGCCGGCCAATAACTCCTAAGGTGATGAATTTAAAAAATTCTGACTCCAGATATGATCATAACTCGTATCTTAATTCGGTAACCAAAGGGTTAAACAGTTGACTCACCCATGACATATTTGGAGAAGATTTGTCCGACCACTTGCAGACAGATGGGCTCCAGCTGGGCAATAACAGGAGGGGCATCTTCAAATACGGACAGCATGGTTTCGATTGTGTTGAGTAGCGCCATGGCTGCGATGGCTTTCTCGTCAGTTCCTGAAATTCTTGAAGAACCAGATGATCGGAGAAGGACTTGACAGCCTTAAACAATTTAAAATCATCACAGAAAAGCAAGAAAGAGACATCAAAACCTTGAAGACATTTCCACACGTCATTAATGAGGATCAAGAACAATATGGGCCCCAAATGGGATCCCTGAGGAACACCAGAAACAACAGGAAAGGGTTGAGAAAATGCAGATCCTACACGAACCACGAAAGTTCTATCAACAAGGTAACTGGCTAACCATTTGTGAAGATATTGATATTGAGAGGAGCACGTTTATACCTATGTTAATAAAAAATATAATTTGAGTTGAACTCACGTTTTTAGTGACAAAACACGTTTTCAGGTGCCTAGAGCCTAAATAAAAAGTTTCAGCCATTGGTCCGTGTGTGTCTGTCTGTCTATAACAAAATATCTCAAGAACGGTGGTAAAAGCTAGAGACTTGAAATTTGGTATGTAGGCCACAAATGTGACAAGGATGCGAAACAAAACTTTTGGTTAGGATCGGTGCAGCGGTTGGTGCCATTTCAGCCGCTTTTTGGCGGTTTTCGGCACTAAAGTCTAATCGGTAAGAGATATCGACAAAGTTATAAGAGGACACCCCAAATCATACCTAAGAAACCCAGGTAAGCATAATTTAACAGGATAAGGAAAGTTGTGTGATGTTCACACCAGATTTTTTTAAAAACTAAAGGTGACCTACCTGTGAGGTAAGAACAGAGCGACACATATTGAAGATGGCCAGCACATAGTCCTGACTACTGAGGAAAGCAGGGGTGTCTACAGTGATGTAGTTGTGTAGAGCGGGCATCATGTCGGTGAAATAGTCCAGACCATCCTTTTGGAAAATCTGAAACCCAAGGAGTCCGGATTAAGGAAGAATAGTCCAAGCACAGAGCCGAAAAAACTTCGAGTCCGCCGGGAATCGAACCCGGGACCTCCGGCATGCAAGCCTAGTGTGATACCCACTCGGGCACGGTTTGAATACTGTACATTAATTGTATTTTTGTTCAATAAAATTCGATTTGATTTGATTTGCTAGAGAAACAAACAATTTGTTCTTGTTAAATCTTATCCAACCATAACCATATGCAAGGCACCGTCCGTCTGTTTAGCTTCCGCTTCGGGGAAAGTAAGCACACACACTACAAATTCCATGGTCTTTACAATAAAGTATCGCACATCACCTACCCCACCATATGCAAGGCACCGTCCTTCTGTTTAGCTTCCGCCTCGGGGGAAGTAAGAATACACACTACAAATTCCATGGTCTTTACAATAAAGTATCGCACATCACTTACCCCACCATATGCAAGGCACCGTCCTTCTGTTTAGCTTCCGCCTCGGGGGAAGTAAGCACACTCACTACAAACTGCATGGTCTTTACTCCAAGCACAGAGCCGAAAAAACTTCGACCCCGCCGGGAATCGAACCCGGGACCTCCGGCATGCAAGCCTAGTGTGATACCCACTCGGCCACGGAGGTTTGAATTATGTACATTACTTAATTGTATTTTTGTTCAATAAAATTCGATTTGATTTGATATGCTTGAGAAACAAACAATTCGTTCTCGTTAAATGGTTTTTACATCCAAGCACAGAGCCGAAAAAACTTCGAGTCCGCCGGGAATCGAACCCGGGACCTCCGGCATGCAAGCCTAGTGTGATACCCACTCGGCCACAGAGGTTTGAATTATGTACATTACTTAATTGTATTTTTGTTCAATAAAATTCGATTTGATTTGATTTGCTTGAGAAACAAACAATTCGTTCTCGTTAAATGGTTTTTACAATTGAGAATCGCACATTACTTACCCGACCATATGCAAGGCACCGTCCTTCTGTTTAGCTTCCGCCTCGGGGGAAGTAAGCACACTCACTACAAACTGCATGGTCTTTACAATATAGATCAGTCTCAAGTCGAAATTGACCAATCAAATGCCTTGAGACTATGCTTAGCACGAACTTAAGAGCCAGCATTTTGTTCATAAATACGGGTGTAAGAATCGCACATTACTTACCCGACCATATGCAAGGCACCGTCCTTCTGTTTAGCTTCCGCCTCGGGGGAAGTAAGCACACTCACTACAAACTGCATGGTCTTACTCAGCATGTTCTTTCTCTTCTTACACATGGCGTGGAGGAGGGTTTGGGCTGCCGACACCGGGGACACGAAGTCTTCGAATATGTCTGGGAAAAGAGAAGAAGAAGAAGTTGATCATTAAGTACTTACTTATTGGTAGTCATACACAAAAAGACCACTCAGGCCAAGGACCACAAAGTGAGTTTAAACTCGGTTTGAGTTCAACTCTCAATGAACAAGACAAGGCCATGATCCGAGATGCCATTGTAGATGCTGTGGTGATGGCACCAGAAGTTATCAGGTTAGGATACCTCATCATCTTCTTCCTCCCCCTGCCCTCAGGCCTTTTCTTATTTAAATAGGGTCTGTGTTTGTCAGTCTCTTCCAGGCAGCCCTATTGTGTACCTCATGTCATGATGAATTCTTCTCCCTCAAGGCTTGGTTCACACAGTCTTTCCTCCTATTTCTTGCTCTCTTACCATTTTATCCCCGTCATTTCCATTCTTTCGACTCTTTTTAGGATATCTCACCACTATTGAACATTTCCATTAATTTTTTTCCAACTTTCATAATTTTTTCCCCAATGTTTTCTTATTTGTGTCTGTCTCTTTAACTTCTATATTTCAAAGAATACTCGGCAGCATGTTGTACTGATTGTATTTGTGCTGATAGGTAAGAAATATGTAACATTGATCTTGACCCCCATTGAACTGTGATGTTTGCACACCACATGTAATTGAAATTTGATCATAATGTTATTGAATTCAATTTTTGCTACACGAGAGTGCAAAGGGCCTTTGATTATCATCTTATTATAACAGAGGTGTACACAGTGCACTGGATAATTTTCTGATCTTTAGTGAATTTAGATGAACATGAGTACCTACCTAAACAATCATTTTAATGGCCAGGGAGAAAAGTACTTAGGTATGGTAAAATTTTAGAACAAAGTTCTGAGAGAGTCATGTAAAAGAAAAAAAAAAGGAGTACGAATTCTAAAAAAAATTAGAAAAAAATATCGGAAACTATCACACGATACCAACTACACTGAGAACCAGATATTAACCTCTTGAGAGGGTAATTAAAAAATGCCCACTCCTTTGAGACAAAGAAAAAAGTTTTTTGAGGCCACCGCTCTCTAATTTTACACATTATCCTTATTTTGATTGGTGAGTTGGGACCCGCACGAGTACATTAGGGTTAAGTTTGGTGAGTTGGGACCCGCACGAGTACATTAGGGTTAAGTTTGGTGAGCTGGAGGCACTCGCGGATTGATGTCTGAATGGGTTAACCAGTGACAAGATTTGATAGGTATTGTGAAAGTTAAAAAGGGAAAAAAATATAGCTCTTAGATTTTCTATAAAAGTGCTTATCTACGAGCATAGTGGTCAATAACGTAGTGCCTATTGATAATGCTCATAATTCAGCTGGGGTCAAACCCTCAAACTCCTGTTTACAAGGCGAGCATCTGTGACCACCGAATCATCGAATCAGTAAAGGAGGCTCTCGGTAATGTAGTGACTTCCACTAAAATTATAAAAAGGCTATCATTTTCACTACCAATAAGTAGATTCGTTGAAGTTTAACCCGTACTTTAGGGCTGTTTGTCCATACACCTAAGCCTTTCATTTCCGGGGCCGCAAAAATAACGTAGTGCCTATTGATAATGCTCATAATTCAGCTGGGGTCAAACCCTCAAACTCCTGTTTACAAGGCGAGCATCTGTGACCACTAAATCATCGAATCAGTAAAGGAGGCTCTCGGTAATGTAGTGACTTCCACTCAAATTATAAAAAGGCTATCATTTTCACTACCAATAAGTAGATTCGTTGGAGTTTAACCCATACTTTAGGGCTGTTTGTCCGTACACCTAAGCCTTTCATTTCCGGGGCCGCAAAGTGAGTTTAAACTTCGTTTAGGATTTAATCTCTGTTTAAGCAATCTGGTTGGCTAAAATTTTTTGATTTTTTTTGAAGAGGTTTGACAGAGGGAACTGTAACTGCTATGGTCTTATCGTCCCGAAATCGAAGAGAGGAGGAAGACATGATAGGAGAAAGCCAGCCGTTCCGAGAACGAATATTATCCCATCAGAATAAAATCCGCCCCGGGCGCGAATCGAACCCGCGGCCTAGCGCTTACGAGGCAGACGCACTACCAACTGAGCTAACTAGGCTGGCAATTGCCATTTATTCATCAGATTTAAGGGACATATTTTAACATCTTATACAGAGGGTAAAAGAAAGTCCTGTAACTGTACCTTCTACAAGTTCTACAACAGGGTTGTCCAACCCGCGGCCCGCATACTACCTCATGTCATAATGAATTCTTCTCCCTCAAGGCTTGGTTCACACAGTCTTTCCTCCTATTTCTTGCTCTCTTACCATTTTATCCCTGTCGTTTCCATTCTTTGCACTCTTTTTGGGATATCTCACCACTGTTGAACATTTCCATTGATTTTTTTTCCATCTTTCATAATTTTTTCCCCAATGTTTTCTTATTTATGTCTGTCTCTTTAACTTCAATATTTCAAAGAATACTTGGCAGCATGTTGTACTGATTGCATTTGTGCTGATTAGGTAATATGTAATATTGATCTTGACCCTCATTGAACTGTGATCTTTGCACACCACATGTAATTGAAATTTAATCATAATGTTATTGAATTCAATTTTTGCTACATGCAGAGTGCAAAGGGCCTTTGATTATGATCTCATTATAAGAGGTGTACACAGTGCACTGAGTAATTTTCTGATCAGTAGTGAATTTAGATGAACATGAGTACCTACCTAAACTATCATTTTATTAATGGCCAGGGAGAAAAGTACTTATGGTACTTAAAATTGTAGAACAAAGTTCTGAGAGAGTCATGTTTGTACTGATTGCATTTGTGCTGATTAGGTAATATGTAATATTGATCTTGACCCTCATTGAACTGTGATCTTTGCACACCACATGTAAGTAATTGAAATTTAATCATAATGTTATTGAATTCAATTTTTGCTACATGCAGAGTGCAAAGGGCCTTTGATTATGATCTTATTATAACAGAGGTGTACACAGTGCACTGGGTAATTTTCTGATCAGTAGTGAATTTAGATGAACATGAGTACCTAGGTACCTAAACAATCATTTTATTAATAGCCAGGGAGAAAAGTACTTATGGTAAAATTTTAGAACAAAGTTCTGAGAGAGTCATGCTGATTATGATCTTATTATAACAGAGGTGTACACAGTGCACTGGGTAATTTTCTGATCAGTAGTGAATTTAGATGAACATGAGTACCTACCTAAACAATCATTTTAATGGCCAGGGAGAAAAGTACTGATGGTAAAATTTTAGACCAAGGTTGAAGAAGTTGTGCAGTTGTGCACATCACATACCTACAGGTTATCTCCCGTGAGGTGTTTGCCCAGTGGATGGAGATATTTCGTCAGGTAGCAGAGCGACCTGTACCTGAACACACCCTAACTCCTATTGATTTTGCAGGTTATCTCCCGTGAGGTGTTTGCCCAGTGGATGGAGATATTTCGTCAGGTAGCGGAGCGACCTGTACCTGAACACACCCTAACTCTGGACGAGGATGAGAGGGCAGATACTCCCTGGTGGAAGTGCAAGAAGTGGGCCCTTCACATCCTGTCCCGCATTTTTGAGAGGTAAGAAATCTTGTTTCTGTGAGGTGTTTGCCCAGTGGATGGAGATATTTCGTCAGGTAGCAGAGCGACCTGTACCTGAACACACCCTAACTCTGGACGAGGATGAACGGGCAGATACACCCTGGTGGAAATGCAAGAAGTGGGCCCTTCACATCCTGTCCCGCATTTTTGAGAGGTAAGAAATCTTGTTTTAGTTTTTTTATTATTATTTTATTTTTATTTTTTGAGAGAGGATAACTTTTTTTTCTCAGGGTGACATCTGTCCTGGGCGGAAATCGAAACCCAGCGCTAATGCTAACTAGCCAAAGTACCTATACCGTATACCCAAATTATTTTTCAATTTCCCTCTAATTATGTTACTATCGGATGAGACCGAAAAGTCCCATCAAGACCCCGTTCCCACTTTCGTGAGTTTCACAATTTTTTTTTTTTTTTTTTTTTTTTTTCCCCCAAAAACCCCCGTCCCCCTTTTTGGGTTTTTCCTATTTTTTTTTTTTTTTTTTTTTTTTTTTTTTCGAACGTTACTTACTAGGCAATGTAATTTAAATGAGAGTGTTCCCCCTACACACCACACGATTTTGTGTCCGAATGACAAGTGGGAACGGTCTCTAAGACAACAGTCAAGGCTCATTTCTCTCTTTCCTTCTCATTTCAGATACGGTAGTCCTGGCGGTGTCGTGTCGGACTACGAAGAGTTCGCGCGCTGGTATTTGAAAACCTTCTCGGCCGGTATTCTCGATGTGCTCCTCGCCACGCTGGCCCAATACCGGGCCGGCCACTACATCTCGCCCCGCGTCATGCAACAGGCCCTGAACTATCTGACGCAGGCCGTCGGCCACGGCCACTGCTGGGCCCGGCTGAAACCACACGCTACGGCCATCATACAAGAAGTCCTGTTTCCGTTCCTCTCCTACACGGATGCCGATGAAGAGCTGTGGAGTTCTGACCCGCACGAGTACATTAGGGTTAAGTTTGGTGAGTTGGGACCCGCACGAGTACATTAGGGTTAAGTTTGGTGAGTTGGGACCCGCACGAGTACATTAGAGTTAAGTTTGGTGAGTTGGGACCCGCACGAGTACATTAGGGTTAAGTTTGGTGAGTTGGGACCCGCACGAGTACATTAGGGTTAAGTTTGGTGAGTTGGGACCCGCACGAGTACATTAGGGTTAAGTTTGGTGAGTTGGGACCCGCACGAGTACATTAGGGTTAAGTTTGGTGAGTTGGGACCCGCACGAGTACATTAGGGTTAAGTTTGGTGAGTTGGGACCCGCACGAGTACATTAGGGTTAAGTTTGGTGAGTTGGGACCCGCACGAGTACATTAGGGTTAAGTTTGGTGAGTTGGGACCCGCACGAGTACATTAGGGTTAAGTTTGGTGAGTTGGGACCCGCACGAGTACATTAGGGTTAAGTTTGGTGAGTTGGGACCCGCACGAGTACATTAGGGTTAAGTTTGGTGAGTTGGGACCCGCACGAGTACATTAGGGTTAAGTTTGGTGAGTTGGGACCCGCACGAGTACATTAGGGTTAAGTTTGGTGAGTTGGGACCCGCACGAGTACATTAGGGTTAAGTTTGGTGAGTTGGGACCCGCACGAGTACATTAGGGTTAAGTTTGGTGAGTTGGGACCCGCACGAGTACATTAGGGTTAAGTTTGGTGAGTTGGGACCCGCACGAGTACATTAGGGTTAAGTTTGGTGAGTTGGGACCCGCACGAGTACATTAGGGTTAAGTTTGGTGAGTTGGGACCCGCACGAGTACATTAGGGTTAAGTTTGGTGAGTTGGGACCCGCACGAGTACATTAGGGTTAAGTTTGGTGAGTTGGGACCCGCACGAGTACATTAGGGTTAAGTTTGGTGAGTTGGGACCCGCACGAGTACATTAGGGTTAAGTTTGGTGAGTTGGGACCCGCACGAGTACATTAGGGTTAAGTTTGGTGAGTTGGGACCCGCACGAGTAACACTAGGCTTGCATGCCGGAGGTCCCGGGTTCGATTCCCGGCGGAGTCGAAGTTTTTTCGGCTCTGTGCTTGGAGTTCGGGGTGCACTCAGCCTCGTGAGGACAATCGAGCAGCTATAGCTACTTTAATGCAGTAGCGATCAGTGGCGGCATTGTAAAAAGATTGATGATGTATGAGAATTAATAGTAAAGGAGGCACTTAGTAAAATGCTTTGGTACCCGCAAAAGTTGTGAACTAGCAGAGAGCTTGCTTTACCACAAAGATTTTTATTATTATTATTCTTGTCCTTGATTAATCAGTGGCGGCATTGTAAAAAAAGATGAATGATGTATGAGAATTAATAGTAAAGGAGGTACTTAGTAATGCTTTGGTACCCGCAAAAGTTGTGAACTAGCAGAGAGCTTGCTTTACCACAAAGATTTTTATTGTTATTATTCTAGTTCTTGATTAATTTTTTCTAGTCCTTGATTCAATTTTTCTCCCTGATTTTTTTTTTTTTCCCGCAGACAAGTGGCGGACATTCTATTGAAGAAGGAGATGTATAAGAGTCAAATGGACAAGCTGATTTGCACCTATGTGTTTCCCGAGTTCTCCAATCCCCACGGACATATGAGAGCCAGGGTAAGTTATTAATTGTTCCTACTTCTGTGTATTACCTATCAATTTATCATTCAGTACTATTTTGTCTTTGTAAAATATAAGAGTCAAATGGACAAGCTGATTTGCACCTATGTGTTTCCCGAGTTCTCCAATCCCCACGGACATATGAGAGCCAGGGTAAGTTGTTAATTATTCCTACTTCTGTGTATTACCTATCAATTTATCATTCAGTACTATTTTGTCTTTGTAAAACTTCATTAGTCTCATTACTATTTTGTCTTTGTAAAACCTCATTAGTCTCATTACTATTTTGTCTTTGTAAAACCTCATTAGTCTCATTACTATTTTGTCTTTGTAAAACCTCATTAGTCTCATTAAGTACTATTTTGTCTTTGTAAAACCTCATTAGTCTCATTACTATTTTGTCTTTGTAAAACCTCATTAGTCTCATTACTATTTTGTCTTTGTAAAACCTCATTAGTCTCATTACTATTTTGTCTTTGTAAAACCTCATTAGTCTCATTACTATTTTGTCTTTGTAAAACCTCATTAGTCTCATTACTATTTTGTCTTTGTAAAACCTCATTAGTCTCAATACAATTTTGTCTTTGTAAAATCTAAGAAAGGCTGATTTTATGTATTACTTCAGTCAGCTAAGGTCAGTTTTCTCATCTGTCTGCCACTGACTAAATCAGTTCTTTTCAGGACCGATTCGTTTTCTTTCTGTGGGGGGTGGGTGAATGAACTCTTTACTATGTTCTATTGGTGCGCTCTACTACAATCCTCAGCTATTCTTATATTATCTCTATGTTTTCCAGTGTATTCAACCATTCATCGAGCTCATGCTGGAACGTTTGGTGCGCGAAATCAAAATCTCGGAACTGCGCACCATGTGTCTACAAGTGGTGATTGCTGCGCTCTACTACAATCCTCAGTGTCAAATGGACAAGCTGATTTGCACCTATGTGTTTCCCGAGTTCTCCAATCCCCACGGACATATGAGAGCCAGGGTAAGTTATTAATTATTCCTACTTCTGTGTATTTCCTATCAATTTATCATTCAGTACTATTTTGTCTTTGTAAATTCTAAGAAAGGCTGATTTTATGTATAATTCTGTCAGCTGAGGTCAATTTTCTCATCTGTCTGCCACTGACTAAATCAGTTCTTTTCAGGACCGATTCGTTTTCTTTCTGTAGTGATGGGTGGGTTGGTGAATTAACTCTTTACTATGTTCTGTTGGTGGTTATATTTCCAGGCTTGTTGGACACTGTAGAACTTCAGTGAGATCAAGTTCCAGGATGAGAGTATTCTAGTGGAGGCCATTAGACTTCTACTAAACGCTTTGCTACATGACAAGGAGCTACCGGTGAAAGTAGAAGCGGCCATCGCCATCCACATGTTCCTCAATCATCAGAAAAGTGTGGTCCAGCTTATAGAACCTCAGGTAAGTGAAACCGCTTGTAATTTTTCCTCACTAATAATTTTTGTTTTAATTCTTTCTGTAGTGATGGGTGGGTTGGTGAATTAACTCTTTACTATGTTCTGTTGGTGGTTATATTTCCAGGCTTGTTGGACACTGTACAACTTCAGTGAGATCAAGTTCCAGGATGAGAGTATTCTAGTTTCTTTCTGTAGTGATGGGTGGGTTGGTGAATTAACTCTTTACTATGTTCTGTTGGTGGTTATATTTCCAGGCTTGTTGGACACTGTAGAACTTCAGTGAGATCAAGTTCCAGGATGAGAGTATTCTAGTGGAGGCCATTAGACTTCTACTAAACGCTTTGTTACATGATTAATACAAACTAAATGAGTATTCTATTCTATTCCAGGCTTGTTGGACACTGTACAACTTCAGTGAGATCAAGTTCCAGGATGAGAGTATTCTAGTGGAGGCCATTAGACTTCTACTAAACGCTTTGCTACATGACAAGGAGCTACCGGTGAAAGTAGAAGCGGCCATCGCCATCCAAATGTTCCTCAATCATCAGAAGAGTGTGGTCCAGCTTATTGAACCTCAGGTAGGTGAAACCGCTTGTATTTTTTCCACACTAATAATTTTTGTTTTAACTAGTAGGTAAAAAGGAATTTTAATTGTGTTAAGCATAAATGCTTGTCACAAATGTCGTTCACCGCTTAATGCACTACGCTAAATTTTTTGACTTGACTTTGACTCGAACCGCCAACCTCCAGATCCGTAGTCCACCACGCTAACCACTGCACCACTGAGGTTGGTTTTATCTAGTACACAACACAAGGGGGCACGGTTAGTCTAGTGGTAACGTGCTTGCTTGCCATGCAGAAGATCCCGAGTTTGATGCCCACCATCGACAAAAAATTTTACTCGTTTTTCGATTGTAAATATTTCAACGGGTTATTTCTGGTGCTCTTGTGTTGACTTTTCGCGCCCAACTGAGGGGCATACCACGGATTTATTAGTTCTCAATGGTTCACTATAGGTAGATAGTCAAACTTGCGCGTGGTTGGTAGTTGATATCCGTATGGGTTACTCTCTGGGCAATCACGTTTGTTGGTTTTTAACGGCCCCACTTTCAGGCTGGGTGATATTAATGTGAAGAGGTGGGCAGATCGTCTCAGTTTGGGGTACGGTTAGTCTAGTGGTAACGTGCTTGCTTGCCATGCAGAAGATCCCGAGTTTGATGCCCACCATCGACAAAAAATTTTACTCGTTTTAAGATTGTAAATATTTCAACGGGTTATTTCTGGTGCTCTTGTGTTGACTCTTCGCGCCCAACTGAGGGGCATACCACGGATTTATTAGTTCTCAATGGATCACTATAGGTAGATAGTCAAACTTGCGCGTGGTTGGTAGTTGATATCCGTATGAGTTACTCTCTGGGCAATCACGTTTGTTGGTTTTTAACGGCCCCACTCTCAGTCTGGGTGATATTAATGTGAAGAGGTGGGTAGATTGTCTCAATTTGGGGAGTACTAGTGACTTCAAATCTCTAAAGGGTAGGGGGAACTGCTTATAAACGAAATTTTCGCTTGTTCATTCAGCTTGTAAAGAAAATGATCGTCGAGCTCATGCTGGAACGTCTGATGCGCGAAATCAAAACCTCGGAACTGCGCACCATGTGTCTTCAAGTGGTGATTGCTGCGCTCTACTACAATCCTCAGCTATTCTTCCAAGTGATGAACAACCTGCAGTCCAAACTGAATGCGCAGGAGTCTGTCACGGCCCATTTCATCAAACAGTGGATCCTGGACACGGACTGTTTTCTGGGGTGAGTGTCTGGCTTGTCCCCTATCAGCATTTTCTTTTAAATTTTCAAGAGGTGATTTAATTTACTAGAAAAGGCCGATTCTACCAGCTTGCAACAGGAATAATATCTCTAAAGTCTCAGCTTTCTTACAATACCCATATTGTCCCATTATCTCAATTTTTCACGGAGCTTCGAAGCATTTTCTTCTGAGAAATACGTTCATAAAGCTTGTGCATTGCGGACTTTCTGCAGGATGATATAAGGTAAATTAAAATATGTACCTACTTAACCTCATTTTGGTTACGTTTTTCGTGTTCACCCTGTATATCTATTAATCTATTTGTTTACTCCCCCCTCAGACTTCACGACAGGAAGCTGTGTGTGCTGGGTCTATGCACATTGCTCTCTCTACCTCCTCCTCGCCCCC
>NW_007381311.1:0-14571 GCF_000475195.1 Diaphorina citri | reverse complement strand
CCGTTTTTTTTTTTTTTTTTTTTCAGATTTGAAGAAAAGATGTCTCAACTCGTCGCCATCTTGGAAACGGTCCTTATAGGAAACGGCCAACAGCAAAACTGTGCAGTAACTGAGGGACCAATTTTCTCAATGTCGACTTCACAGAGTTCACAGAACACACGTGGTTGGGACGTTTTAATAAAGTAGATCCTTCTCTGCTTTCGATATATCTTTTACGCGAGGACCTTTCCTGGTTGACTGCGAGTTTTATGTTTTATCTGAGAAGTGAAAACCGTTTTGATCATAAATAAATAGCTAAAATTGTAGGTAACATTTGATTCTAAAATGTGTTTGTACCTTTTTTTTTTTTTTTTTTTTCGAATAAGGCGTTTTAACTCTGGAATCCCAGGTCGTTCACGCCGGTATCTATACCTTTGGAAATTGATTTGATGAGATTTTTCTTTCCTCTTCAGAGCCCTACAGACTCATGAGAATCAGCGAGTCAGTTTATTGAGCGAAAAAAAGCCTAGTTAGCTTGAAGGGTTGCGCGTCTGTCTTGTAAATGCTAGGTAGCGGTTTCGATTCCCGCCCGAGGCGGATTTCATCCGGAACGGATAGGTTCGTTCTCGGATCGCGTGGCTTTCACCTATCCTCTGTCTTCCTTCTCCCTTCGCTTTTGGACCGATAAGACCTCAGCAGTTAGTTCCCTCTATCAAACCTCTTGAAAAAAAAAAAAAAATGTGAAACTGGAAGTCCGCAATTTTAATAAACTGATCCCACCCCATCTTATTCTGGAAAACTAACCATGCAGATGCAGACGCAGACGTGGGCAAAGGTTTCACATTTTGACTCATCAGTAAAAAAATGTGAAACTGGAAGTCCGCAATTTTAATAAACTGATCCCACCCCATCTTATTCTGGAAAACTAACCATGCAGATGCAGACGTGGGCAAAGGTTTCACATTTTGACTCATCAGTACTGAAGAGGTTAAGGTCACACCAAACCAGTTTCACTTTGATTCGAGCATTGTTTAATTTTGAATGTAAAGGTAAAGGTGTTCCCTATTGCACAGGGATGACATAATTTATGGCCCGCCTCATTGTTACTTAACCTAGGTGTGCTGAAATCTAATGGGGTTCGGTGATGTTGAGATTCCGAGAGTCGTCGCTATTGAGGCAAAACTTCAGTTTGAAGAAACAGTTTTGGTGAAATTCAATTGAGAAAATTTCTATGTACCTATAAAGATAGGTAAGTTCCTATACCTACAAATTCTATCTATGTATACTCCTGAACCCACAGAAACCCATTCCAAAAAGTACTAAAAATAAATTACATCCATGTATTGGTAAGTTTACCTCCCCTTACTTTCCTACCTACCTACTTAAAATACTTATTTCTAATACCTGAAATACCTATTCCTACTTACAAATTTACCTACCTAGCGAAATTTAAACAAATTCCACATGAAACCCAAAGCTCAGCCATTTTGTAGGTACTAGTCAATCATATGAATAGTTTTCCCTCGGGGGTAATTTGCGGTTTGAAAAATTACCCACCAATTTCCCTTCAGATCCGTGCTTCATAAAATTGGAACAAATGGAGCTATATCCTCGTACCAGGACTATAAATTTGACGTACGTGAAAGTCAAATATACAGGGTTGGATAGTTAGACATGGGAAATTTATATAGGGCTTCTAAAACTTTGCGTTTTTACGTTAGGTACATATACCTAGGCAGGTATACCTACAGGCGGACTTAGGCTTTTAAGTTCAAGCTACAATACTATCATTTTTCCAGGCGTTCGTTACAGATTTGTGTTAAATTTGAAGAAGAAACAACTACGTGTGCAGGTTTATTGTCTTGAAATCTATAAGAGAATGAGGACAGGATAGGAGAAAGACGTTTGCTCCAAGAACAAACCTCATGCGTTTAAGATAAGTTAGCCCTGGCCGGGAATCGAAAATACCCTATGTTTATGATAAAGTTCGGCCCGGGTAATAAAAGTAAGTAATTTCAATCTGCTTTCGTACCCTGTACAAGAGCCATTATCTTGGAGGTTAATCAAAATCCAAAATCCCCGCCAGGTAAAAACTCCGTCCCTCTCCGCCCCCGGAGTTGAAAGTTGTCGGGGTTGTTTTTAATACCACACAAGGGAATTGCATGTTTGGCCGCCGTTAGCGGTAATCATAGGGTTGAAGTCATTAGGTGAACATAAAGCAGAAAGGTGAAGTATAAAAAAACGATTTTGATTTGTATGTGCTTCATATACCTGCCAACCCCCCAGGGTTCGATCAAAATGGGCACATGAAGGAACCTTGAGGTACCCTGCTTGGTACAAATAAATCTCCACCTCCGGTTATGAATTGAAAATATAACTGACATTTTGTAGAGGAGCGAGATTTCTGGCGGGGTAAGTGGGTGTTCGGTTCAAAACTGGATGATAAACCAAGGTTGGTTATAGGTAAAAGAGAAAATGTCGATGGTGCTGGGCATATCTGGGTTAAAATCAATTATCTCTTACTGTTTAGAGGTTTAGACGAAAGAAGCTTGCTTTACGATTACGACCTATACCTATTCAGATCTACTGTGGGCAAAACTTTCTATGAATTGAAAATATAACTGACATTTTGTAGAGGAGCGAGATTTCTGGCGGGGTAAGTGGGTGTTCGGTTCAAAACTGGATGATAAACTAAGGTTAGTTATAGGTAAAAGAGAAAATGTCGATGGTGCTGGGCATATCTGGGTTAAAATCAATTATCTCTTACTGTTTAGACGAAAGAAGCTTGCTTTACGATTACGACCTATACCTATTCAGATCTACTGTGGGCAAAACTTTCCCAGAAATCAGCATAAATATTTGGGTGAGCTATGTGTAATTAAAACCGTCTTTGCTTCCTCCTCCCGTTGTTTCCTGACGGAAGTTACGGAATTGGTGTGACGGATCCCTAGTGAATTTCCCAGTCAACACTGAAGGCTATAGGCACCACGATGTCTAATATGATATACATGTTTATTATAATGTATAGGGTGAGCCAAGTTTGTGGAATATCATGAGTCATTAATAAAAAAGCTCTTAAAGCCCATTTTATGAACGAAAATTTTCGCTCTCAAGTTAGTCTCAAGAGAGAAGGAGAATCGGATAGAAAGTCGGAAAACCCAGCCTTTCCGAGAACGATCATTATATAGGTACTGTTTAAGACAAAGTTCGCTCCTGGCGGAAATCGACATCGCGAACTAGCAGTTAGACTTGCAAGGCAGGTAATCTTACCTTCCAAGCTAACTAGGCGGGCTTGCATTACCATTAGTATTGGTATGTAGATAATGAGATGTGACATCCAAATCTTTGCGTAATAGGTATGATAAGTTGTAAAAGTGTGTCCAAACATGTGTGGAAACACCTTGAGGTTGTTTTCAAGAACGCAGCCCCAGCTGATGGGACACCCTGAATGAAAGCCTAGTCTACATGCATAGCTAACAATTTCCTTCACGCAAAATGGAAAACTGCACGCTTATCAGCCTCTAGCTATCAGCCATAAAAAAAAAACTTTTTCTAATAAGGGCACCTAAGGTATAGGCCTATTCTAGGCAGGTTTCAAGCAGGCTTTTCGGTGTGGAAATTATTCACATTTATAATATGAAAGTCATTTTTTTTTTCCATTTCAAGTAGGTATTTTCATGTCGATGTCGGGTTTTGAGAATTTTATGAGCAATCACTCCATCAAGAAAATAGGTAAATGCTGAAATGCAAGTAGGCAGTTAATTACCTATTGCCTTCTAATGCAAATTTTTACTATTACCTGTTATTTCTGCTAATTTATGCTTTCTATTTAAAAAGCCTACCTATTTAATATCTACTCTTACATCAGTTATGAGTAGGTACATTTAAAAATATTGGGCACTTAGGGGAGAGCTATTTCAAAATTTTATTGAGTAGAAAGTAGAAAGTTACCTAGTTGACCTAATTTTGAGAGCGAGAAAAAGAGAATGAACAATGAATCCTCTACTTTTAATTAAACCATAAAAAATCTACTTCTCTAAAATGGATCCAAATATTCCAAATTACTAATTCAAATCACCAAAATGGACCCAATGTCAAAACTTGGCTACCCAAATCAAGAATCCCTCAAAACTCAAAATGGACCCAAATCATGATGGAGATGTCAAAATGTGTCAAAACATTGTCCCCCCATCCATCATTTTATTTTATAATATCTGTTTTAAAGGTTCAAAGGCTAATGGTTGTCGCTTCAGTAGTCAACACTCTATCGTGTCTATTGTACCCACAAGAGATGTCTTGAAGACAAGAAGCCAACCATGGAATAGTTCACGTTCTTTTGAAGTCATCGGTCTGCAAAACCTATTCTTTTGTAGGTATTACTACTTTGTTTTCAGAGATCGGTTAAAACGACCAACTATCTGTTAGATTCTGTAGTGTTAAAGAACCTTAAAGCTAGGGAGTAAGAGGTAGGTTAACTTCCATCGGCTAATATGGAGTGGTGAAATGAACACATCCACTAATGATTTTTCTCTCTTTCTCAATTTTCTCTCCCTCCCTCTCTCTTTCTCTCTTCATCTCTCTCTCTGCCTCTCTCTCTCTCTCTCTCTCTCTCTCTCCATCTGACGGAATCCTAGACTTGTGTGACGTTTGGTGAGACTCTGATCTACAGGGTGATCAAAAATTGTTGGAACGTCTTCAATAATTTAACAATATTTATCACGAGTAGGTACTGGGGTACGGTACAAATAATGACAATAATAATAAAAACGCAAATTGTGATTATTTCGCGGCCACATCTAGCGGTCTAAAAAATAATCTGTGGAATATGGCATCCATTGTAGTGTTCATACATTTCATAGCACTTTTGTATGCCTGATCCTACCACAGAGAGCCAGCCTAGTTAGCTTAGTTGGTGGCTCGTCTGCCTTGTAAGCGCTAGGCCGCGGGTTCGATTCCCGCCCGGGGCGGATTTTATCCTGATGGGATAATGTTCGTTCTCGGAACGGCTGGCTTCCCTCCTATCCTGTCTTCCTTCCCTCTTCGATTTCGGGACGATATAAGACCATAGCAGTTACAGTTCCCTCTGTCAAACCTCTTAAAAAAAAAAAAAAAAAAAATCGGGGCCATAAAGCCCCAGCAGTTTCAGGTTCCCCTGTCAAACCCCTTTAAAAAAAAAAAAAAAAAACACACACACAGAGAGTTTTCAGTTAATCCAGAGTTTAAGAAATACTGGCCTGTGTAAATCAAATGGGTGACGTCAAAGACAGCCCTGGACACTGTGTTAACTCTCAGTGCTAAGATCGGCCATAACTGTTATTGCAAAAATTAAAAAAATAGGTAAATAAAATTGAAAAAAAAAAAAAAAAATTGCCTACACAGTCTCAGGACTTTGTGAACGGCCTGCGCGGCTGATGAAGAATTTGGAAACCGATGTGAAAACTGTGCTTCATATAAACAACAAAACGATGGAGAACCGTGCCAGTGATTTGGAAAGCTATGTAAAGAATGCTCTCCATTTAACCAACAACAAAACCATTGGAAAATATTCCAGCGATTTGGAGAACTATGTAAAGAATCTTCTCCATTTAAACAAAAACGTTCAAATGATGAATAGACTGTCCAACACTACCAACAGTCATAACACCATTGGCAAAAATAATTTCCCCAATAGAGACGTTCCGCAACAAGGTCCAAACAACTCTAGAATAATTGCTAGTAAAATTGCTCATTTCAAAAGCAACCCGATGATTTCTGATGAAATGCTTCACTTTAAAAGCAACCCGATTAATGGAATACCTGAGTTCCAAAGCAAACCGATTATAGCTGGTGGAATGCCCCAGTCTAAAAGCAACCCGAAAATGTTTGGTGAAGGAATGTCTCCTAAAGGCAATCCTGTTATAATTAATGGTGAAATGCATCAAAGCAACCCGATTATGGCTGGGGGGTTGCCTCAATTCCAAAGCAACCCGATAATGATTGATGAAATGTCTCAAAGTAAAGTCAACCCAATATGGGCTTATGAAATGCCTCAATCTAAAGGCAACCTACTTATGGCTGATAGAGTGCCACAATTGCCTCAATTCCAAAGCTACCCGATAGGTAATGATGGAATGCCTCCGTTCAAAAGTAACCCAATTTTTGCTGCTGGAATATCTCAGGGTAAAAGCAACTCTATTGACATGCCCGTTCAGAACATAGTTGAGGATATTGAAATGTCAGAGTGAAAGGCCCCCGCTATGTTATCTATGTATACTTCCTGTGTAATGTCAATGCATGCTCATCTCTTAATTACAAGCTTCCCATTTCCATCAAGCCAGTGTTAGTCTGACGAAACGGCCTTCATGAGATGTTGAATGGAAGAGGATCGATCGAAAAGAATTATTTGTTTTAAATGGAGCTTGTAGATATAGGTACCTAAGTATACCTTCTTCTTCTTCTTCTTCTTCTTCTTCTTCTTCTTCTTCTTCTTCTTCTTCTTCTTCTTCTTCTGTTCTTCTTCTTCTTTTTCTTCTGTTCTTCTTCTTCTTTTTATTCGCCTTTTCCCGTGTGTCTGTACAGGGGTCGGCGTTTTCCGTCAGCCTCTCAATAAGCCCAAATTAGGGTATAATTACTTTGGGCTGACATTTGGTTTTGGCTACAAATTTTACAAGTGGATGCCCTTTGCACTCAACCTTTCCTATTTCTTTAGCAAGGGAAATTCAGGCTGGTATAAAGGTTCAAAAGAGCTCTTAGCGATCTCGCCTACCCTCTACTTTCTGTTTGTCTTAAATGTCGCTGGGCGAAATGAACGCTTTTTCTTTCGCGAAGTAGAATAGAATGGAATGTAATGTAGGTAGAATAGAGTAGCGATTCCCAAACTGGGGTCCGCGGCCCCTGAGTGAATTAAGGACTTCAAGATACCCGGGAAGATCACATCATAATATTACACAGTGTTAATGATGTAATAGGGTGTTGCCATTATGCAGTTTTTGTCAATTGCCTGTATTATATTCACTTTAAATAAATAAATTACAAATACGTTTACCTACAATTACAATAATATACAGTAAAGAGGCCGCGTTCACAGAAAAGGCCACGGAAAAAAAAATAATAATAAAAGTTTGGGAACCGCTAGAATGGAATGAATAACACAATTTTTGGCTCCATTTTCTTGTACATCGCGTCGCCCAAGTTTTGTTCCCATTGTTCTGTGGAAAATCCTTTGTCAGCTCAGATAATCCATTGTGTCGGAAAACCTTAGCGCGTTGGGAAAGAAAGTTTTCTTTGAATGAGAACAGCGAAGGCCAGGGCTAAAAGGTCTAGAAAGGATTTTTTTTTTTTTTTTTTGAGGTTTAATAGAGGGACTTTCGTAGAAGCTTAGCCCATCCTCTACACTGAGAAAAAACTAGGGTGCCAGCAGCCTAATCGGGTGACTGGGTTCCGGCACTCTATAAGTCTATAATATTGAACTCTATATCGGGAAGCTCGACACTATAATATAGCATTCCAACAGCCTAAATCAGGGGAAGTAACCCAATAATAGAGTTCTTCCACCCTAAACTTGTAGCACCCTGTCACCATTTTTTTTTTCTCAGTGTAGGGCTGTTTACCCCTACACCTAAGCCTCGGAGTGGACGTTTTGTGTAGTAATAAGTTAATAGAGGGAACTGTAAGGCCTTATCTTCCCGAAATCGAGGAGGAAGGAAGACAGGATAGGAAAAGGCCAGCCGTCCCGAGAAAAAAGCTTATTTGATAAAGTTCGCCCCGGCCGGGAATCGAACCCGCCACCTAACGCTTACATTGCATACCCGCTATTTTCCAAATCCCAAACGTCTAGCGTCTGTTCAGAAGCTCCCCGGGCCAAAACAGGTACCTTCCCCTTCATTCCTCCTTCTCCCTCCTAATTTTACCTCTTCCCTCCCTCGATTCCTGCTCGCCTCCCTGTGCCTTCCCTTTCTCCCATCCCTCCTCTTTTACTTTTCTCCGTTTCGTTCCCAATTTCTCCCTTTTCTATTCCTTCCTCTATTCCTTCTCTCCTCCTCCTCCCTCTTTCGTACCTCCTCCTTTATTCCCCTCTCTTTCATCATCCCTTTTCTCCCTCCTCTTTCTCTCCCTTTTCCGCATGTCGCTTCGAATAATTCCCATAAATTTTGATATTTTGTCCCACATAGCTGTAAAGAGGGAGAGGGAGAAGAGGGCGAGAATGGGAGAAAAGGGAGAGAATATGGGGAAGGAGGGAGAACTAGGGAGAGAATATGGAGAAGGAAGAAAGGGAGGGGGGAAAACATTATAAAGTACCTACATACATATTTATCTGGAAATACCAAACTTTATGTTTTCCGGCGCTGTTGATAGTGTGACCCAAAAGTTCGTCAGTTTGGGCCCCAGTCGAAATTTCGGGGCTTTGGACCTCTTGCTCGTTGGGAAAACTTGCACACAGAAGGTCCCGGGTTCGATTCCTGGCTGGCAAAGTTTTTTCTGACCCTGCATGCTTGAAATAAACGCCGGTGCAGCCTTCTTGTGAATGCCTAAATTGAGTAGGGTCTACTTTATTCAAGTAGCGACAAGTGGCGGCATACGAGAGAAAAAAATAATATAAGATTACCACCTATCTGTGGTGCTGGTGGTTAGCGCAGTGAATTCAAGAATTTGAGAAGTACAACGGTTCGAGTTAAGTCATGTCAAAAGGAATTTACGGCAAGGATTAATCGAAGAACAAAATTTGTGACGCATGACAAGCATTTCTTGCAGTTACACAACAATTAAAAATATTAAAGTCCTTTTGAGAGTTAATGCGCTAACAGGAGGTACCTAGTCAACTACATATAAGTTGTGATATCCACAAAAATTCAGAACTGGCTCTCAAATCGCATAAAAATAAATAATAAATAAGATAAACTTAGGTCACACACCCATTTTTCTCAAATCGACCTTGGTCACCCTGTAGTTTTTATGGGCTTTTTTCGTCGCCCTCTGGTTTTCACGAAGGAATTGATGGTGTACCATGGCAACCATCCCGGGTTAGTTCGTACAATCATTCATGATATTCAACCCGCAGGTGGCGCCTCCTGCATTGAAAACTAGGGCGCTGAAACTAGGCTAGGGCCTCTTTCCTTCCTATCTAGCTACTGTTCTTTTTTAGTCGCACATCCAAAAGAAAAAAAAAAGCGTTTTGAAATAAGTATACGCTAGCCAAGTTTTTAGGAATTTTTTTTTTTTTTTTTTTTTTTTTTTTTTTTTTTTTTTTTTTTTTTTTTTTTTTTTGAGAGAGAGAGAGAGAGGTTTGAAAGAGGGAACTGTAACTGCTAAGGTTTTATCGTCCCGAAATCTAAAGAGAGAACGAAGACAGGATAGGAGAAAGCCAGCCGGTCCGAGAACGAACATTATCCGTTCAGGATAAAATCCGTCCCGGGCGGGAATCGAACCAGCGGCCTAGCGCTTGTCAACCAAGCTAACTAGCCTGGCAGCTTCCCTTCTCTACTGTTCTTTTCTCCCAACTCCCCTTATCATCACCGAGAGAGAGAGAGAGAGAGAGAGAGAGAGAGAGAGAGAGAGAGAGAGAGAGAGAGCTGATAGGGTGACACAAGTTTTAGGAGAGTTACCTATTAGTTATTAGGCTAAAACCAGAATGGAGTGGAGAGCATAGAATAAGAACATTTATATAAATACCTAGAGCTTTTTGCTCTCAGTTCAATGGGTCTGAAGTATGGCCAGGGCGCCAGGGCCACATATGATACTGTCTGTATATTCTGTGCCACAGCTTCTCCTTTTGAAAACCTCACCCCCCGTCACTGCATGATATCCTACCCCTGGTATATGATGTAGACTTCGCGAGTTATACTCGCCAAAAAAGAATCGGACCACCATGCCCTTGCTGTCATTCACAACAATCACCCTCATCATGTCCACTAACTTCATCCCAAGTCTAGGCCAAGATATTGGAAACCTAGTGGATGCCATCAACAACAAATACAACACGTTCTCTCTGATAGAAATCCTCATGGACAATTTAGACGGTTATCTACAACTAGCCTATAAGGAACTGAAAGACATCCTTGCGAAGAAATTCAAGCAGACTACGAAATGTGGTGGGAACACGACGGCCTTGAAATTGGGTAAGTACCTACCTACTAGGTTGGTCGTTCGGGCCCTGTCTACCATTTGAAAGGGGTCTCGACTGTTTTGTACTCCCCATAGTGCGCCGTCACTAGAATGGCATTGCTCTTGTCCTTCGGGTCATCATAGTTGTTATAGAAGTGCAGAGTAGGTACTGTTGTCCATGCTAGCATCGTAAAACCCGTGAGCACTGCAGGCGATGCGACCTGTAGGTATGCCATTGGGACCACAGACTGCAAAGGAGAAAGAGCAAAAGAGAAACAAATAAAATAACAAATTAAGGAAAATTTTAATAATGTCTACCTACCTACGACAAAAAAAAGTCCACAGGAGGAGAGACAGGTATGCTTACACTTACACTTTCAACAATTTTTGATTTTTTTTTTTTTTTTTAATGTGCTCCAAGTATACCTTTATGGTATGTACTAATCTACTAATGGGCTAAGTGGTATATGTCATTTCTGTATAGAAAATCAACCATTACAATAATAAAAGGAAAGTTAAAATTGGCCCTGTTCAAAAAAAAAGCCTGATCTTTTCATAGCAACAAACATTTGACTTTTTGAAAATCACCTTTGTTTTCAGTTTATGAGTTTCTACTTCCCTTTTGTGTTAACAATACTTAGTTGTACCTTAATATTGAAGATATTATTCCAGATCCCGCTCTCGTGACCGTCGCTACACCCGTTCTCGTAGCTTCAGCTCCAGAAGCCGGTCTGGCAGCAAGAGCCCAAGGAAGGCACGTTCCAAGTCTATTGACAGGGACAACAAACACGAGAGAAATGGAAGAAGTGTGAGCAGATCTCGTTCCCGCTCATAAATGTTTGACACCATTATCATTTATGGGTGAGTTTTTCAAATTATTGCTCCTGTTTATGAATACAAGTGTAAGGAAAATGTAACTATGGAAAAAATCTTGGTCTCCTTCACTTTTTTTTTCTGCTGCTGTTTTTAATAATATTTTTTTGAAGTATCAATACTACTTTACTACCTCAGCAGTCTTTAGCACTATTCATATTATTGCTACTAACAACAAAAATTAAACTTCCAACCAAACACCTGAACATGTACATCTGAGTCAAACTTTAGGGTCCCTTCTCCCCCAGTTTGTCTAATTATATATTCTTTCTTTTCAGATGACCTGGTTTATTTTGGACCCAGCACATGTTCTACATATCAGAGAAGCACAAAAAAACTCCTCTGCCTCATTCAAATCATGTACCTGCAGTCCCTCTTGAGCAATCAAATGAAACTCTGAATCAAGTTGCACTGTTGAGCAAAGGTATTGATATTATTTCTTCTTGTTATTTTCTTTTGTAAAATCTTTCTCACTTCAATAAAGTTTTACATTAAAATATTGGTAATTTTTAAAAATTTCATAACTCACTTGACATCTTAGAAATGTGTATTGATTCATCTGCTTTCTTCTCTCTTAGGTAACATTTTACTTTTTATTTTAACCTATCACTGTTATATTTCCCATTATTAAAACAAAAGGCATTATTAAAACAAAATTAAACAAAATTCCCATTATTAAAACAAAAGGCAAGGAAAATGATTATATTTGCAGTTTACCTTACTAGATTTTAACTGTGTAAAATATCACAGTTTCACTTAATTGATCCTCTTTTATTGCCAAATCTGTGAACAAAGTTAGTGACCCTGTTATTTTAAACCCCCTTCCCTTACTATTTCAAACGAAACAATTCCCCCTTACTAATTGACTTTTGTTCTTGGCTCATTTGTTAGGAGGCGAGAAACGAGTCTCGAGAGAGCTGGAGGTGATAGGAGAGTTAATAGTAAAGTGGGGAGAGGTGCTGGTAGCCGGCAGCAGGCGAGAGGGTACTTGACGGGGTTACTTGCTGAGCTGACATGCTGGCGGTGGCTGGTGCAGGTGGTGGCTGAGCCTCGGGAAAACCCAGCTCCTGACTGACAGTGCCAACCGGGGTAGCTGAGTGGGTGGCTGAGGTTCCTGCGTGCCAGTGCCAGTAAAAACCCGAACAAAGCAAGAAACTGTGCGGAAATAGTAGAGGTGACCTGTGCTGTGCCAAACTCCTAACCACTGTGAGCCAGATGTCCAGATTTTAGGGTAAATTTGGAAATGAGGGGGGTGGGGGGGGAAACGGATTTTTTCAGCAATTTTCACAAGAACCAGGTATTTTTCCCCCCATGACAAAAACTTTTTTGCCATCAAATTGAAATGTATGAAAAGAATCAGCTACCTATGAGACCTGTGTGGCTCTTTGGACATGGTTTCATAAAAAAAGTGGGGGTACAAGTATTAGGTTTTTATCTGCGATTTCTGCAAATTCAGACCCCCATTAGATTTAATGAAACCTTTCCCTGTCAATTTATGTAGATACTCTAATGTTTTGTGTTGAAATAATTATGTGTCCCTTTTAGCTTTTCTTCCCCGACCAAACTATTACTACCCGATAGGTAATGATGGAATGCCTCCGTTCAAAAGTAACCCAATTTTTGCTGCTGGAATATCTCAGGGTAAAAGCAACTCTATTGACATGCCCGTTCAGAACATAGTTTGGAGTACCCTGCACATGCACATGCAGCCAGTTCCTGTTCATGGAAAAGTCACTGTTGGAATGTTAAGAAACAGACTGAAAAGGGTCAGAACGAAAAAAGTTTAGTTTGGAGAAAGTGATTATTTGCCCGGCCCTGTTCCACGAATTAGGTACTCTCAATATTTTTTTTACTTCAAGCTCACCGTTTGTAAATATTTTCTGGGCGTTTAGTAGAGCCCAGTAGTTTTACAAATTAATTTTCTCATTTTTTCAAATGGAATAGGTAGGTAGGTATCTAGAAAAATCTACAAAGTTACATACCTACCTGACCAATGCAACGCAACGTAGCGTAGGTAGGTACTTCAACTTAAATTTTGTATGAACGCCGTGGAATTATTTCTGTAGTGTGTAGGTAGGTATGCAAAATGCTTAACATAAAGGATGAAAAACCTCATTGTCAGAGGTTTTCTAGCAATGCCTGCAAAGAGGTTTTCACAGCTTGGCAACACTGTTGGAAAAAATGCGCATTTTTCTTTTGTTGTTTTGTCGGCGGCGGCCATTTTCTTTTTAGTTTCTCTCAAAACAACAAAGCCGAAGCAAAACGTGTTTTGGCATTAAAAACTGACCATCGAAAATTTGACCCGATTACATTACTTTCCTTCCTATAGGATAAGGAAAGTAAAAAGAGCGTTTTGAAATAAGTATAGTCCAAGTTAAGGACAAGTTAAAGTTAAAATAGAGATAGCTATTTTTATTTTTCATTATTTTGAGAGGTTTGAAAGAGGGAACTGTAACTGCTAAGGTTTCATCGTCCCGAAATCTAAGAGAAAACGAAGACAGGATAGGAGAAAACCAGCCGTTCCGAGAACGAACATTATCCGTTCAGGATAAAATCCGTCCCGGGCGGGAATCAAACCAGCGGCCTAGCGCTTATCAACCAAGCTAACTAGACTGGCAGCTTCCCTGCTCTACTGTTCTTTTCTCCCAACTCCCCTTATCATCACCGAGAGAGAGAGAGAGCTGATTTTAGGAGAGTTACCTATTAGGTAGTTATTAGGCTACAAACAGACTGGAGTGGGGAGCAAACAAAGAATAAGAACATAAATATAAATACCTAGAGCTTTTTGCTCTCAGTTCTATGGGTCTGTATGGGCCAGGGCCACATATGATACTGTCTGTCTTCTTCTTCTTCTTCTTCTTCTTCTTCTTCTTCTTCTTCTTCTTCTTCTTCTTCTTCTTTTTATTCGCCTTTTCCCTGTACAGGGGTCGGCGTTTTCCGTCAGCCTCTCAATAAGCCCACATTAGGGTAATTGCTTTGGGCTGACATTTGGTTCTGGCTACAAATTTTACAAGTGTATGCCCGTCGCACTCAACCTTTGCTATTTCTTTAGCAAGGGAAATTCAGGCTGGTATAAAGGTTCAAAAGAGCTCTTAGCAATCTTTTGTCTTAAATGTCGCTGGGCGAAATGAACGCTTTTTCTTTCGCTAAGAAGAATAGAATGGAATATAGGTAGAATAGAATGAATAACACAATTTTTGGCTCCATTTTCTTGTACGTCGCGTCGCCCAAGTTTTGTTCCCATTGTTCTGTGGAAAATCCTTTGTCAGCTCAGATAATCCATTGTGTCTTGGAAAACCTTAGCGCGTTTAGGGAAGAAAGTTGAAATGAACGCTTTTTCTTTCGCTAAGAAGAATAGAATGGAATATAGGTAGAATAGAATGAATAACACAATTTTTGGCTCCATTTTCTCTTGTACGTCGCGTCGCCCAAGTTTTGTTCCCATTGTTCTGTGGAAAATCCTTTGTCAGCTCAGATAATCCATTGTCTCGGAAAAGCTTAGCGCGTTTAGGGAAGAAAGTTTTCTTTGAATGGGAACAGAGAAGGGCTGAAAGGTGTAGAAGGGATTTTTTTTTTAGGTTTTTTTTTTTTCTAATAGGTTTGACAGAGGGAACTGTAACTGCTATGGTCTTATCGTCC
>NW_007381310.1:11021-14338 GCF_000475195.1 Diaphorina citri | reverse complement strand
TGCTCGTGTATTGATGGCAATCATATTATGTTTCATCTAAAACGGGTAAGTTCTAGTGATCTTTTGTTGACTCTGCACCTGATTGTGAATATGTATGTAAAAAAATTGTGTCTCACTGATGCAGCAATTCAAATCATAAGCACCCAAGTCATATCTAGTCTAATTTTAACTGAATCTTTTGTAAGAAAATATTAAAAAGTGAGGAATGGAGATCTTAGAAAAATCTCTTTTTTTCTACTTTCCTTATCCTATTAATGAGGAAAGTGATGAAGTTTTATTTATGTCATACCTAGTCTAATTTTAACTGAATCTTTTGTAAGAAAATATTAAAAAGTGAGGAATGGAAATCTTAGAAAAATCTCTTTTTTTCTGCTTTCCTTATCCTGTTAATAAGAAAAGTGATGAAGTTTTATTTGTCACTTTTGGCAACACTGCGTTCTATTTCTAACCGGAGAAGGAATGCCATTCAACCTCTCGCTCGACAGACAGTGTTGCATGCATAAAACATTTCCCCTCCGGAATTTCCAAGTCAAGGCCTTCACAGCTCACATGTGAAACGGAATAAAAAGTTTGAACTTTCAGAGAAAGGTTCCCCTCCGGAATTTCCAAGTCAAGGCCTTCACAGCTCACATGTGAAACGGAATAAAAAGTTTGAACTTTCAGAGAAAGGGAGAAAGAAGAGAGGGAGAAAGAAAAGGGACAAGGGAGAGAAAGAGATGGGGGGGGAAGGAATGAAGAGAAAAGGAGAGTGAGAGAATGAGAGAAAGTCAGTCAACTTTTGTAAATTGAGTAAGAAGAACGAGGATGTTCCGAAATGGGGTTTAAGTTGGGAATGAAAAATGTGATGCCAAGTTGGAACTTTCGGGAGAAAAGGGGAAGAAGAAGAAGCAGGAGGAGTAGGAGGAGCAGAACATGGAGAAAAATAAGACGAAGAAGAAGAAGAAGAAGCAGGAGTAGAACATGGAGAAAAATAAGATTTTAGGGTGAATGTACCAGTAGTCGACTTTACACCAGTAGTCGATCACTCGGTCATGTTTAGTTAATTTTAAGCTATAAACGTATATCCTATTTAATTTCTGATAACATTTTTTGAATATTCGTGTTGTTTTGATACTACTGTAAAAAAAGGCGCCAAATTCGAATTTTTCTTCATTATAAAAAATCATTTTGAAAAAAAAATTCGGTGTGTTTTTGGGATTTGCAGAGGGAGGATGTGTTTTGTGCAGTTTCAAGACACGATCTTGGCAAAGAGTTTTTTCTTGATTCCTGTTATGTAAAGTGTTCAAAGTGTGTGTAAAGTGAAAATATAAGGTGTGAAGTTCATTTTAAACTTCACTTTTCATTGGTAAGTGTATTATTTAATCATTTATTAAGTAATTAATTATTGATCGACATTAAAAACAGGTTTTTTCCACATTTTCAAAAGTCGATCTCTTTTGATCATCATTATAACCAGTGGTTTCAATTCTCGACCGAACTTTGATTTGATCGAAACATGGTAATTCCATAAACGATCAGTCTGATTGACTACTAATACATGGTGTTTTTATATTCGATAATTTTGATCAAGATTTCGGACATAGTGATTTTATTGTCGGCCAATTTGATCGGGAATAGAAACGTCATTGTTTTATTGTCAACCATGTTGATCCAGCAGCATAATAGGTCGGTATATCAATTTATTCAATTTTTCCCAAAGTTAATGTTGGTGAAAATAAGAATTCTGATTAAATTTAATTCTAAACTATAACTTTTCCTTGCAATAGCCCAATAAACTATATGAAATCACAAATGATCGACAACTAGTGCAATGCATGATCAACAACTAGAACAGGTGATCGAGATATCGAGAACTAGTGCATTTTTTGATCGAAATTAGATACACACTGATCGAGAACTAGTGCTTTTCTGAAAAATGAGTTTGAGCTATAAAAAAAGCATAAAAACAAAAGATATTGCTATAAAAAATAAGATACATAAAAAATTTGAAGTCTTAGCTTTAATTTGACACCAAAATTAAAATATAACAGTGTCCAACAATAGAACCAGAGCTAATTGAAACTTAAAAACGTGAAAAATGATCGACTACTGGTACAGTCACCCTATCTCGAACAAGAAACGAAAGAAGGAGAAGGATGAAGAAGGAAAGGAAAAGGATGAAGAGTTTGAGGAGGGAAAGAAATGTGGAGAAAACAACCTAAAGGTTAGCGGGATAGGGGAGGTATTGAATGTTAAAGGGAAGGGCGAAGGAGGGGAGGGAGACATGAATGTTGAGGCTGGAAGAGGGGTGCGGAGGAATGAATGTAGGTCAGAAGTCAGAAGAATACAACCATACCCCCTCCCTTCACGCCTCTTTCACCTCCTCCTTCCCCTTCTTCTCTTCCTCCTCCTCCTCTTCCTTCTCCCCTTTGAAATATCTACACACAAGAGTAGGGGGGGACGGAGAGGAGGTTGGAGGGGGATATAAATGTTTGAATATTAAATTCCATGAGCTTTTTCTGTGCGAAGCTTGGAAAAAAAAGAATGGTTAAAAAAGGGTTTTTTCAAGTGGCTGGGAAACTACGATATCACAGTTGTAAGCTTGTGTACTGCTGTAGTAGTTGTAAGCTTGTAAGAGACTGCCGTAGTAGTGGCTGTCAGCAGAAAATTATTCAATGAAGAAAGTATGAAACTACGATATCACAGTTGTAAGCTTGTGTACTGCTGTAGTAGTTGTAAGCTTGTAAGAGACTGCCGTAGTAGTGGCTGTCAGCAGGAAATTATTCAATGAAGAAAGTATACAACCACTGTGACGGGAACAGGATACGAGATGGAGTTCTTTTGTTCTGAATCTCTCAGCGATACCCAAGCAGAGTCCGCAAAATCTACACTTACGTTTTCCTTCTCTCTTCGCTTTCGACGAGATGGAGTTCTTTTGTTCTGAATCTCTCAGCGATACCCAAGCAGAGTCCGCAAAATCTACACTTACGTTTTCCTCCTCTCTTCGTTTTTCAAAACCTTAAGGTGTGTCTACACAGAGAAGAACACTCAGTTTCATGAGATTCGGATATAGACCATCCGGAGATGTCCTACACCTGAGCGCGAGCGCCCTTAAAGTAGAATCCATGGCTTTCATCATGGGACTTACTCTGCCCTGCGTGCTATCGCACGATCTTTTTCTACCGCCATGGAATTCTTGAACCAGGCAAGCCTGGTCATCGCCATTTCTCATTCTACCGCCAGTGCTTTGTTGACTCGGTTTACTGCCGAGCCAACGTCTCTTTCTGTACTCGCCGTTTTTGCCTTCCGCCGTTTCTTTCCTCGTGGCGCCGCATGCG
>NW_007381310.1:2284-9571 GCF_000475195.1 Diaphorina citri | reverse complement strand
TGTACAAGTAAATTGGAGGGGAATCCGACTACTCTCTCTCTCTCTCTCGACTGCAACTATCTCACGGTCCCCTCCAACCCATATACTTTGACACCCTCGGCCATTTTTGAATGGGCATGAGATTTTCCGCTGAAACAAATTTGCCCCCCCCCCTCTCTCTCTCCCTTTCTGTTCCTCATTTAGCCTAACCTCTCTTTCTCTCTCACTTCCTATCTCCTTTATCCCTTTCTCTCGCCCTTTTCCTCATTTTTCTCTCTTCCCCTCATTTAAAGTAGCTATTTATCGCTCTATCTTTTATCCCTCCTGCATTTCTCTTTATCGCATTTAACCTCTTTTTCTCTTTCTCTCCCTTAAGTTCTCGATTTCGTCTTCTTCATTCGACTTCTCCTATTTTCTTTCTCTCTCTCTCTCTTCACTATCTTTTTATTCTTCATTTCATCTCTCAATTTCTTTCCTCTTCCTCTCTCTTTCTCCACCCGATTCTCTTTTTTACTCTAGACTGCTTACTATTCATTTCCCCAGGTACAAAAATAGAGAGAGAAAACGTGAGAGAAAGGAGAGCCCTCTCTCTCTCTCCCTCCCTCTTTTACTTTCTATAACACTTTCTAGTTTTTCTGTACTTTATCCTTTTTTTCTCCTACTCTAATTGTTTTTTCCTTCCCCTTCTCATTTTTATTTCCCCTATTTTTATTTGCTTATCCCTTAATCTACATATAACAAGGAAAGTCGTGTGATGTTCACCTCAGCTTTTACTTTCTATAACACTTTCTAGTTTTTCTGTACTTTATCCTTTTTTCTCCTACTCTGATTGTATTTTCCTTCTCCTTCTCATTTTTATTTCCCCTATTTTTATTTGCTTATCCCATAATCTACATATAACAAGGAAAGTCGTGTGATGTTCACCTCAGCGTTTTATTTTTCTAACAGGTAAACTTTCTACTTTTATTTTCTTCTACACAGGTGCTGCCCACGTGGGAGGCTAAACACAAGGGTTCCATAGCCATCAAGTTTGTCACCAATGAACCCAATGGTCTCCTCATCTACAGCACAGGGCCTGTCAATACAGAGCAGGTAAGAACTAAGAATCAACCCTAGAATCAATCCCTAGAATGCCCTAGAGACCATAGAATCCCTAGATTAAAATGAAAATTTTTATATTGTAGCCAAAACCTGCCTTTATCATTAAATTGTAGCAAAGCCGTAAATTGTAGCCAAAACCAAATGTTAGCCCAAAGCAATCACCCTATTTAGGGCTGATTGAGAGGCTGACGAAAAATGCCGACCCCACAGGTGCTGCCCACGTGGGAGGCTAAACACAAGGGTTCCATAGCCATCAAGTTTGTCACCAATGAACCCAATGGTCTCCTCATCTATAGCACAGGGCCTGTCAATACAGAACAGGTAAGAATCAATCCCTAGAATGCCCTAGAGACCATAGAATCCCTAGATTAAAATGAAAATTTTTATATTGTAGCCAAAACCTGCCTTTATCATTAAATTGTATAGCAAAGCCGTAAATTGTAGCCAAAACCAAATGTTTAGCCCAAAGCAACCACCCTATTTAATAGGGCTGATTGAGAGGCTGACGAAAAATGCCGACCCCGTCTGTACACGGGAGAAGGAGAAGAAAAAGAAAAATTAGAAGAAGAAGAAGAAGAAGAAGAAGAAGAAGAAGAAGAAGAAGAAGAAGAAGAAGAACACGAACAGTTTTATTTATATGTCTTTTTTTTAAAGAAAGTTTTGACAGAGGGAACTGTAACTGCTAAGGTCCTATCGTCCCGAAAGCGAAGAGAGAAGGAAGACAGGATAGGAGAAAGCCAGCCGTTCCGCGAGAACGAACCTCATTCGTTCCGGATAAAATCCGCCCCGGTCGGGAATCGAACCGACGACCTAGCACTTACAAGGAAGACCCGCTTCACCTTGAAAAAGTTACCTCCGCTAATCCCGAAAATCCTCTCTCCAGAGTACCTACCTACAGCTAGCTCTGCAGAGTAGCTATGCTTAGCGGGTGCCGTGACCCCCAACCAAATTGCCAACCAACTACTCATGAACGGCAAGACAAACAAGAAACCACCCAAAATCAACTTTAAAAGAGATATGAACAATGAAAACCACCTGCTTGATCAGCCGTTCACCTTGGCAGAGCTGATCTCTTCCATGAACACAATGAAGAACAACAAGGCAGCTGGCCCTGATGATATCAGGACTGAACAAATCAAACAGTTTGGCTCTCACACAAACCAATGGATTCTCGACCTTTTCAACAACATCCTGAAAAACATGAAAATACCAAAACTTTGGAGGAAGGCCCACGTCATTGCTCTCTTAAAACCCGGGAAAGAACCTTCAAACCCAAAGAGCTTCCGACCGATATCCCTTCTTTGTCATCTCTTCAAAGTTATGGAGCGAATGGTTCTGGACCGAATCCTACCAACTGTGGACGAAATACTCATTCCGCAACAAGCTGGTTTTCGCCCCGGAAGATCATGTAGTGGCCAAATCTTAAACCTAACGCAACACATCGAGGATGGGTTTGAGAGGAAGCAAATAACTGGTGTCGCACTAGTGGACCTTTGCACGTTTGACAAAAACAAGGAAAGTGTAAAAAGCGCTAAACTAGACAACACTGCCCCTGCTCCCCTCCTCCCCTTTATTATTATTAACAGTTTCATAGCCCAGAGCTATAGCATTTACTTATACATGAAATTAACAAAATTACACAAACACTATCTTTTTATTCTTCATTTCATCTCTCAATTTCTTTCCTCTTCCTCTCTCTTTCTCCACTCGATTCTCTTTTTTACTCTAGACTGCTTACTATTCATTTCCCTAGGTACAAAAATAGAGAGAAAAAATGTGAGAGAAAGGAGAGCCCTCTCTCTCTCTCTCTCCCTCCCTCTTTTACTTTCTATAACACTTTCTAGTTTTTCTGTACTTTATCCTTTTTTCTCCTACTCTGATTGTATTTTCCTTCTCCTTCTCATTTTCATTTCCCCTATTTTTATTTGCTTATCCCACAATCTACATATAACAAGGAAAGTCGTGTGATGTTCATCTCAGGGTTGGAACTTTCGGGAGAAAAGGGGAAGAAGAAGAAGCAGGAGGAGTAGGAGGAGCAGAACATGGAGAAAAATAAGACGAAGAAGAAGAAGAAGAAGCAGGAGTAGAACATGGAGAAAAATAAGACGAAGAAGAAGAAGGAGGAGGAGAAGGAGAAGAAGAAGACGAAGAAGTGGAATTAGGAGAAGAAAAAGAATAAGTGAAGAAATTGAGAAGAGAAAAAAAACTGGCGGGCGTTATCTCGACGAGAAACGAAAGAAGGAGAAGGAGGAGGAAGAAAGAAAAAGGATGAGGGGGAAAAGAAATGTGGAGAAAACGCCATACCTCGGCTGGGATTGAACCCACGCCCTCCTGTTTACCAGGCGAGCGCCTTGACCACTACACCACCGAGGCAGGTAATAATAATTTGAAGAATAAAAAAAGTCCTTTCTACGAGTAAAACAGATAGAAGAGTTGATAAGTAAAATCAAGAGAGGAAAGTAAAAAAAAAAAAAAAATCCAAAACCTGCTCACTAGCGACTCTACCATAGTCTAATATATAAACAATCTGCCTGTACATAGGTATAAAAGGTAACTGGTACATATATACATGTAAGTAGAAGTACATAGAAAGGTACCTATATATATATATATAGGGCAGGCCCGTAAATAAGATTAGAGGACTAAGAGGGAATTTATTTAATTTACACACAGCTTTTGTAAGTACATTCAAACCTGTTCGATTGGGAATCCAAGGACACGAAAAATTTTCCCCACTTATCCAGGTTTCCCAATTACAAAAGTGAACTTCACCATTACAACAAATTTTCTTGACTTGGCGGGGCGGAGCGCTACCGCGCTCCTTAATTATAAATTAAGGGGCCAGGAAATGTTTTCCCATTCGTGTAGGTTTCCGATTTAAATTTTATGACTTGACTCGGACTCGAAAAACCAACCTCCAGATCCAAAGTCTAATCACTACACCACTGAAAAATTTTAATTTGAGGTTGGAATAACAGGATTTCATATTAAGGGGCCTATACCCCTGGGCCCTTCGCCTGAATACGGCCCTGATATGGGTAGGTATACCGTGTACAATATAAGAGGTATAAATTTTGATTGTCGCACTCCCTCGGGATATTGTGAGCCTAAATGTACACATGGCAACAATGTATAAGCGAGAGAGAGAGAGAGAGAGAGAGAGAGAGAGATAGAGGGAGCGAGTGAGACAGAAGATAAGGAGATGTGAAGAGATAGGAGAAAGAGGTTAGGGGAGTGTGTGGGATTCACGCGGAATCGAATGGTGAAACTTTTAGAACTGTCCGACTTAATGTAATAGAAAGTCGTGTGATGTTCACACCAGATTTTTTACATAGTTGTAAAACGTGGTTTCTTTGTAGAAATTTTGATTGTGAAATTCTTACTTTTGTCTCTTTCGGCTCTCATTCCAGCGAACAATGTTGTTTCCTTTATTTTTTCAACAATCATTATAAGTTTGAATATTTCTTACTTTTTTTTAACTGTATGACATCTAACTTTTTCAACAGCTAAATCCCATCTGACTTCTCAACTTTTGGAACAACGGAGGCCTTATTGTCCCCAAAATCGAAAAGAGGAGGAGGAATGTTAGGAGAAAGTCGCGACTTACCTCTTACAAATTACAACTTATTACAAGCTAGGCTATATCTACTGAAAATCGTACAGAAATCCTGCAGCTTACAATCTTCCTCTTTTTACTTTCTATTACCATTATTCTCCTTCTTTCTCTCAGTTCCTCTTTCTTCCCCTCAGTTCCTCTTTTGACATTGTGTTTTGTGTTCCATTCTCTTCATATCTGCTAGGGCTAGGGTGATTACGTTTCGTTGTTTCCAACGTTCGGGCAATTAACTTGACTATTATTTCCTTTTCCTTTTTTCTTTCTTTCCTTTATTTTAATTAAATTCTCCACTACGTGCTTTCCTGTAGCCTATGCAGTACTTGAACCTAGGCCTCATTCAGGGTGGTACTATACGTTTGTAGTCACGTCCTTGTTTTCTATCTGTCTGAACAAAGTAAGAACTTTTTTTCTTCTTTTCTTTGAATTGTCCGTCAATCATTTATCCGCTAGCTAAATTTTATGAATTGACCTGGAGTCAAACCACCAACCTCCGAATCCGAAGTATACCGCGCTACATTACTTACCTCCCTTTTCCTAGCCCTTTCGTATTTAATTAGGTTCGGCGTTTCTTGTCAGTCCTTACCGTAGTTTTCAAATTGAGGTCCAAGTTTTTTAACCTCTTTCAAGTCCAACTAGTGCCATTAAAATGTTGTAGCTTTTTTTCTGCATGTATGTAGATACCTATAGTAATTTAAAGATTTTAAAGTAGTTTCCAAGTAGGTACACACTGTAAGACTGTATCCTAAATGCTACAGTAGGTTGCTACACTGTATCCTACAGTAGGTTGCTATATTAAATACGCTACAGTGACGTCTGCTAAGGCTTTTATCAAGTCTTTATCAACTCTTCTTCTTTTCAGAGTTTTCACTTGTTAGGCAGCATGACTTTTTCTTCAGTTGACATATCCCCTACCTTATCATCTACTTTTATAACATCCTCGCCATAGTGGATAATATCTACTACCTACTCTATTAGACAACTTTCTTCCTGTAACAGTAGAATATCTACTCCCTACTCTTTTAATAGACATCTTTCTTCCTGTTACAGTAGAATATCTACTACCTACTCTTTTAATAGACATCTTTCTTCCTGTTACAGTAGAATATCTACTCCCTACTCTTTTAATAGACATCTTTCTTCCTGTTGCAGTAGAATATCTACTCCCTACTCTTTTAATAGACATCTTTCTTCCTGTTACAGTAGAATACCTACTCTCTACTCTTTTAATAGACATCTTTCTTCCTGTTACAGTAGAATATCTACTCCCTACTCTTTTAATAGACATCTTTCTTCCTGTTGCAGTAGAATATCTACTCCCTACTCTTTTAATGGACATCTTTCTTCCTGTTACAGTAGAACATCTACTCTCTACTCTTTTAATAGACATCTTTCTTCCTGTTGCAGTAGAACATCTACTCCCTACTCTTTTAATAGACATCTTTCTTCCTGTTACAGTAGAATATCTACTCCTTACTCTCTTAATAGACATCTTTCTTCCTGTTACAGTAGAATATCTACTCCCTACTCTTTTAATAGACATCTTTCTTCCTGTTACAGTAGAATATCTACTCCGTACTCTTTTAATAGACATCTTTCTTCCTGTTACAGTAGAATATCTACTCCCTACACTGGTGCTCCGCGAAGACCTTTCAGGTGCTCCGCGAAGAGCTTCCAGGTACTCCGCATAGTTTCATTTTTCTTACCGCATTAAAAAAAAAAAAAATCGCACGAATGTGTTTAGTTAAATGGGAAGTATTGGAACAAGCCGTACGGACCGTACGCTAATGAACATTTCCGAATCATTCCGAATTATTTTTAAAAATTCCTAAAGGGTTGGGGGGGGGTGCTCCGTAGAGTTTACAGCTGTTGCTTGGTGCTCCGCGGCCAAAAAAAGTTTGAGAACCACTGCTCTATCATCTTCACTCTGCTTTTAGTCTGAGGTAGAAATTGTCTTCAATAAAGAAACACAATATAACAGGGAGGGAGGGAGGAAGAAGGGGAAACCGGCTTTTGTGAGGGGAAAAAATATAAAAACAAAAGTCAACTAAATTATAATTAAGGCGCGTTTTTTGTGTGTATACTACCTGCCATTTTTTCTTTGTTTATAACACAAAAATGGGAGGGAAATAGGGAGGGGGAGAGAGGGGGAGTAAGAGAGTGAGACGAACTTAGATTTTTGAAGCTGCTCCTTTGTTTCCTGGATTCTGGTAGATTTGTTGAAGTATCTTTTCTGTTGTTTGTTCGATTCACAAGCGTTACAAGAATGGCGACTGCCAGAGTCCTTCGAGAAGTAACTGAAAATAAACCAGAAAACCGGTTTGTTGAATTATTTGGGTAATATTTCAATTGACCGAGACAAGTATCTTTTCTGTTGTTTGTTCGATTCACAAGCGTTACAAGAATGGCGACTGCCAGAGTCCTTCGAGAAGTAACTGAAAATAAACCAGTTTATTGAATTATTTGGGTAATATTTCAATTGACCGAGACAACTCGGTCTTCATTCCTAATTTCCATGTGAACAACAAGAAGTTCAGTTAATTTGGAATCTGAAGAGAAAAAAGGATCCTATGGAATCCCCAAAGGCCTGTTCG
>NW_007381310.1:0-2274 GCF_000475195.1 Diaphorina citri | reverse complement strand
ACATAGGGGTAGATAGGTGGGTACATAGGGGTAGATAGGTGGGTACATAGGGGTAGATAGGTGGGTACATAGGGGTAGGTAGGTACATAGGGGTGGGTAGAATGACAAATACAGAGGTAGGAAGGTGGCTAAGGTAGATGGAGGGGTAGGTATGCTAGGTAAAGTACATATAGGTAGGTAGGTACATAGGGGTAGGTAGGTACATAGGGGTAGGTAGGTACATAGGGGTAGGTAGGTACATATAGGTAGGTAGGTACATAGGGGTAGGTAGAATGACAAATACAGAGGTAGGAAGGTGGCTAAGGTAGATGGAGGGGTAGGTATGCTAGGTAAAGTACATATGGGTAGGTAGGTATATAGGGGTAGGTAGAATGACAAATACAGAGGTAGGAAGGTGGCTAAGGTAGATGGAGGGATAGGTATGCTAGGTAAAGTACATATGGGCAGGTACATAGATGGACAAACGTAGAAGTAGGTACCTAGGTAGGAGGATAGATGGAGAAGTACATAGGTAAGAGGGGTATCTAATTCATTATTCAAATGAGAGTTGAAGAGCGAAAAGAAAGGTCGCCCTGTTATTTTTTAGTCCGTCCTTCCTTTATTATTACAATAGTAATAAAAAGGTATAAGGGACGGACTATTGTATTCGCTTCGCTTCGCGACGACCTATGAACTCAAAGCGAGAAAGTTTTAGATAACACTTCAGTCGTTATTTTAAGACCGGTTTTAACGTCACCTTGAACTCAAAGCGAGAAAGTTTTAGATAACACTTCAGTCGTTAATTTAAGACCGGTTTTAGCGTCATCTATGTTAAGCTACGCCGAGCAAGGCCAATAAATGGATGGGTGACTTAAACCTTATATTGGGAATAAAGGGAGAACGGGCTCTTGTCTTGATTTTAAATCATTACATGAAAGTAAAATCGAAAAATCAAGTCAAGAATAATAATAAACTGAATATTGAACAAATTAGGTAGGTACATAGGTACTGATTTTCTTTAATCACGATCGAATAAACTACGGGCTAAAAAAATCCCGGAGGGACGGGCCCAGCTTGTTAACCTTTTTGCACTGAGAATGTTTTATAGCAAGGGAGGAAATTGTAATTCTATTTCTATCTGAATGAAATCTAGGGTAGAAAAAAAAGAAAATTTTCAAAGTTCTATTTTCGTCAGTTTGAAGTTTCCAATTTCGAATGTTGACCCTACCTACTTGAATTGAGAGATTATCGCTTGAATTTTCCATGAATGTTAGGTTTTTATTTAATTAAATAGGTACCTACATAGGTAAGAGGGGTACCTAATTCATTATTCAAATGAGAGTTGAAGAGAGGAAAGAAAGGTCGCCCTGTTATTTTTTAACCTTTTTGCACTGAGAATGTTTTATAGCAAGAGAGGAAATTGTAATTCTATTTCTATCTGAATGAAATCTAGGGTAAAAAAAAAAACAAAATTTTCAAAGTTCTATTTTCGTCAGTTTGAAATTTCCAATTTCGAATGTTGACCCTACCTAGGTACTTGAATTGAGAAATTATCGCTTGAATTTCCCATGAATGTTAGGTTTTTATTGAATTAATTTTCGAGTTAGCTTAGGACCACGTGTTGGAGAGAGAGAGAGAGAGAGAGAGAGAGAGAGAGAGAGAGAGAGAGAGAGAAAGAGAGAGAGAGAGAGAAAGAGAGAGACAGAGAGAGAGAGTACGGTTTGTAAAGTTAAGTTTTTCTCATCATTTTTTAAACCCAATTTTTTACCTAAATTATAATAGCACAATAATTGTAGGTATCTCTATCTAATTGTACTACCTACAGCATAATTTTTAACTAATTATATCCTTTCTCTTTCAGACACTCTCTATCTTTCTCTCTCTCTCTCCCTCTATATCGCCTTATTTTCTATCCTTTATGACTACATCCCCTCCTTTCTACATTATGTTGGTCTCCCTCTCCCTCCCTAATTTGTTCTTAACGCCTTACCCTCTCTCTTCTCTCTCCCCCTCCCTTCCTTTTCCTCTACGTCTCTCCCTCCAATTTCCTCTCATCTCCTCCTCCTTCTGTAATTCTCTCTCACACTTTCTCCCTAATTCCAATTGAATTTTATTACTACGCTCCTATTGAGAAGGAGGGAAAGTAGAAAACAGATAGCGAAGAGGAGAGGATAAATTACAGGGAGGAGAGAAAGTAGAGGGGGAAGGGAGCGGAGAGAGGAGAAGTTATCAACTTTAAGCTTGTTTATTAATCCCCCCCTCTCTTTCCCCTCTAACCAAGAAGTTTAGTAGCAG
>NW_007381309.1:0-14341 GCF_000475195.1 Diaphorina citri | reverse complement strand
CCCAAAAACTAATTGAAATTTGTCTATACCTTCAATTTTGAATTGTTGTAAACCTCTGTAGTTGTAAGCCATGAGACATTATGATTATTCTTGTAATGTGGATTCTTCTTCTGAGCCATTTCTTTATTTTGTTACATCCGTAGGTAATAACTTTTATTGGTGGAGATGTCAAAACTACCAAAATTTCTGTAAATTATACATACACTGTACATGTTCATTGGTGGAGATGCCAAAACTCCCCAAATATTTATAACGAACATTCCAATCCTATGCGAGCAGTATAAATAAGCACTTCTATTCTTTTACTTTTTGAAGGAAAAAAAATGCTGGTTTTGGGTCCCTTGAGGACCCCGGCAAATGCGACCTTATGACCCCCCCTTTGCACGGCCCTGCCCACCAGGTCCTCCTGCTGAATGAAAATAAAATTACATTTCATGACTTGTCAGTCAGCTAAGGGTACTCCACTCTGACCCCTTTTCCTGTTTTTAGAGTGTTATCCTGGCGATGAAGAAAGGAAATTATCATTTTTATACTCTTGGGCTAACGGGGTCCTGGTGTCAAAATGCCTTTTCTTATAGCGGAACGTATTTATAGTCAATTTACTTTCTTCTCTTCTGTCTTTCCTTTTGGGTTAAATTCCTTTTTGGGATGAGTTGTTTGTTTTTACGTTTTTATCGACACTATTCGACGGTACTGTCTAAAATTGACTGTTAAGTCAAGAACATAGTGGGTGACTGGGCTTCTAAGGGCTCCTGAGCAAGGTTAAAGTTGGGATTAAACTGTACCGAAGATTTATATGAACCAATTTACGATGTTTTTGCCACTATTACAACTTCGGGTAGTGAAAAAAGTAATAAATTTTGAATTATGCGATTTTATAGGGTGTTTTAATAGGTACAACACTTTGGTATTTAGGTAGGTAGGTACTTACTAGCGACTAGCCTGGTAACTACCGCGCGAAGCGATAGTTTGCAAATTTTCTTTTGCAAAGTGCACACTCGGTATGCAAATTCCGTTAAGGCTGTGTACGCTTTTCCTAAGGATCTCAAGGAAATTACGATTTGAAAATGCAAATTTCGCAGCACTTGTGCGTTGCATTTGAATAAGTATTAGCAATTTAGCGCCAAATACAGTATTTCACATAAATATTTCGTGCTTTTATTAAACAGGTGTACATAATATTGTAATAACACATGAGTCTGTCTCAATTTGTAGTAGATTTTATTCATAATAGTATGATACAAGCATGTCGATTATATTCAAGATGTAAATAAAGGAAAGAGGGTGAACCTATAATAAAAAATGCTACTTTATCAATAAATTTAAAGCTTCAATTATAAATTTTCTTTTCTTTTTTCTTTTGAACAAATAGGTAATTTATATTTGCCTTACAGTAGATCCCTCATTCGATTCCCCAGAGTTGGTGAAAATTTACACCCTTATTTCGACAGCAAGAACCCTTGTTGGGCTAATTGTTTTCGCCCAGCGTAGCGGCGCGAAATAAGTTATTTTGACCCAGATTATAAATGGAAAGTATAGTGTGTTTTCTTGGGCTATGGTACATATATTGATAATGTTCTGTGCTAAGTTCAACAAGCAGGGTCCGTCCCTCCGGGAATTTTAACAGACGACACCGAAGCGAATACAATAGTCCGTCCACTATACCTTTTATTATTAGTAATAATAAAGGAAGGACGGACTAAAAATGAAGGACCTACCTACCTTCTTAACTTCTTGAAAAAAAAAAACTGAAAGTTTTCAGAGTGGGAGAGGAAAGCATATTCCTCTGTTGATAATAAAATATAATATAAATAATAAAATGTATAAATGATGGAAATCTCTTTCCTTCTTTTACTTCCTCAAAGGAGATTTATTCCGCAAAACTTCATCAGGAAAATAAAGCAAATTTTACTACAACTTATAAATTCGACTCGTCCTTAAAATTGGTAAATTTCTATGTTACGGAATCTATTTATAATCTGTGATTTTAAATCTATTTTCCGTGTTTTTAAATCTATTTATCTATGGCTATCTACTGTTACCTAAAAGTTTAAGTCCAAAAAGAAAGGAGATGTAAAGCGAGAAGAGGTTATTTTCATCTGTTTTCTCAAGATCAAAGCTTGTTAAATTGATTCAAAACTTACTGTTACGGAATCTATTTATAATCTGTGATTTTAAATCTATTTTCCGTGTTTTTAAATCTATTTATCTATGGCTATCTACTGTTACCTATAAGTTTAAGTCCAAAAAGAAAGGAGATGTAAAGCGAGAAGAGGTTATTTTCATCTGATCAAAGCTTGTTAAATTGATTCAAAACTTATAAGTGGGACACTTGAGACACTTGTTTCAAAAGTTGCCTCCTACCCCCGGGTTGTGAGAAAGCACATTGTAATGAATCTTCAAGTATAATTTTTACATCTGTTCAAATGATTTGTTGAATTGTAGATAGGTAGTAAGATTTTTTTGATTTACGGGTAAATTATTTACATTTTTTTCTTCTTCTTTTCTTGTATACACTTAATTTTTTAGCGTTTTATATGACCCAGGAGATCATTTTCTTGTTCTTATTTAACTTTGAGAATACAGGGTCAACGTTTGTCCTTGCTTCGAACAAGGCCTCATCCAACATATTTCTTTCCCACTTTATACATATTTCTTTCCCACTTTACTATATTTCTTTCCCACATATTTCATATAATATATTTCTTTCCCACTTTACTTTCCCCAAGTTCAACTAAGTTTGTTACCTCAGAACTTCACAAAATTTAAACAGAGAACCAAGAAATTGGGAGTATCTAAAACCCCAAGTACACATAAGTATTTCCAAAATTTACATGAGGTTTGTGTCAGGGTGTTTTTCCTTCTATCATTAGGAATTTAAATTCTGTTTTTATATCACAAATGACGTTTTCTTCGTTAAATATTTGCTATCTATACTTTCGTTCAATGAAATAGGTTGAGCTTCAAGATCAACTAAGTTTGTTACCTCAGAACTTCACAAAATTTAAACAGAGAACCAAGAAATTGGGAGTATCTAAATCCCCAAGTACACATAAGTATTTCCAAAATCTAAGGAAAGACTCATTAGTTAAAACATGAAGAAATTCTCTTTTGATATAGGTAAAATTACTGTTTTCTGGTAACTCTTTTTTTCCCCAAAGTCAGAAAGTGATAAATTGTTCTTATTTAACTTTGAGAATACAGGGTCAACGTTTGTCCTTGCTTCGAACAAGGCCTCATCCAACATATTTCTTTCCCACTTTACATGAGGTTTGTGTCAGGGTGTTTTTCCTTCTATCATTAAGAATTTAAATTCTGTTTTTAAATCACAAATGACGTTTTCTTCGTTAAATATTTGCTATCTATACTTTCATTCAATGAAATAGGTTGAGTTTCAAGTTCAACTAAGTTTGTTACCTCAGAACTTCACAAAATTTAAACAGAGAGCCAAGAAATTGGGAGTATCTAAAACCCCAAGTACACATAAATATTTCCAAAATCTAGGAAAGACTCATTAGTTAAAACATGAAGAAATTCTCTTTTGATATAGGTAGATAAAATTACTGTTTTCTGGTAACTCCTTTTTTCCATAAGTCAGAAAGTGACAAGAGTAGGTTTTGGGTAACCGTCACACCCTGTAACATAATTCATATTGAGTTTGATCAGATATCACCTTGTATTTCCCTGGTCGGATATGAAGTATGCTCCTCATCTTAAGACATTATTTATTCAAGTATAAATGTTTTAATAACGACTCTTTTAAAAAATAAAGTCATTATCACATGGGTATAGTTTCACCGAATAAACAACAAAGTCAAGTGATTTTAAGGTGTGAATTTATTTCCAGAGCTATGTAAACAATAAAAGTAGTTCCTTTTGAGATTCTGGGTTGCCTTTACTGATAAAAGTACATACTTTTTTTTTGTGGAGACAGATTTGAATGGATGTGGCTGGTTGCAGAATCCAAAGACCTTAGCACTGTAAAAGCTATACGCATGAATAAATTCCATCATATAATTTGCTACTTTTTCCTTCAGACTAGACATTTTTTTCCTGACATTATCTTTTCCCAATCTCAAGGAGAAGGCTAAAATCTCCAAACTTTGGTGCTGGTGTCGAATCTGAAGTAGAGAAAACGCATTGATTTCTTTTATATTGATATCACAATATGTATATATCTACTTATTCTGGTCATTAGAAACCACATCTCTATTATTGGTACAAACTTCCTTTCTTACTTAAACCCAACTTTATCACAGGAAAATCTCTTTGAAAAGTTCACTCAGTAGCTTCATTATATCTTGTCACATGCATATTGCATATTTATTATAACATTATGCGAACATATTCCACATAAAAGAAATTTCGAAAGCTCCATATCCCATATGAGCTCCAAAAAAATAATCCACACATGCGGTTTTCTTTTCTGTTTACATTTCCACCGCAAAACCCCTCCATACCTACCTAGTTTCGTGGACTTAGCCCACTTTACTTCTCAGCTTCTTACTTTCCTTGGACAAATTGGGCCAGGGCTACGTTCCTCAAAGCAACTTTACTATAAATTTTGCAATTCACATTTCACAATATTTTGTGTCGTCAATGCACGAGTATTACAATGAATTTTGCAATATTTTAAATGTTTTTCTTCTGTAATATTTTGTCATAATCATAACTTTCGGGAAGTGCCAAGTTCCTTATGGTCCGATGGTCTGTTCCTACTGTAAACAACTTTAGAGATCCTCTTTAGTACGCCACTCACCAAGTATCCACTATCATCCAACGAAGAAGGTCCAAGAAAACTGTCCGATGTCAATATAAAATGTAATTATACCTACATAAAAAAAAGTAGAAATAATAATAATAATATAAAACGAGGTATATCTACATGTGCAGGCGTGAAGAATTCAACAATGAACTTGAACAATAATAGTCTGGTAACACGTGTGACAATTGTTACGCTAGTCACTTGATACGAAATCTATATGGTCACAAGCTACAGAATCTCGCCTCTTATTAACAGAGAAATTTCCAAAGAAAAGACAGTGATCTGGAGATGATGTTTTTTTTTCCCTATAGAAAAGTGATTCAAGATGATTTTCTTTGATGAGCTGTGTGCCTTGGTAGTGAGAATAATTTGGTACTGGATGGTGTAAGATAGAAATTGTTTGGGATCTGTAAAATGGAAATTGTTTAGATCTATCTAGAAAATAATTCTCTAGAATTCTAGAATCTTCTGTAGGAAACTGTAAGATGGTTTGATATAGTTTAGTACTCGTGCCATTCACTGTTTTTCTTAAAGATCTGTTCGATGTTAATTTGACACATCCACTAACATAATAATGTACTCGTAATTTTATTCATATTGCCGAAATACAATATTATAAATAATACAATATTCATATTGTAAACATAACTTCTTCTTACATAATAGGAAGAAGTTATGGTCCCTAAAAGTACAGAAGTACTTACAGGGATGATGAAGAATATGTTAAGAATATTGTAAAGAATGAAAGAATATACTAATAGCGAATATTGTATTATTAGGTCCTGATTCTAAAAATGTGAATTTTGCATCTCCACCAATGCATCTTTATATCTACTTTTTGATATTATTAATAAGTACCTAGTTATGTGGGGAAACTATATTTTCTGAAATGATCTATGTGTCCCGTACAAACGAAACCCCCAGATAACTCTCCTAGAGCCAGGGCATGTTATTGTTCTAAATTTAATTCATAAGTATTTACTCTTTTTTTTAATGAACATTTCTTCAGAAAAAATGAATTAATTTCATTTCTACAGAAAATGGGAATTAATTTTGACTTGGAAATTAATGTTTTCGTGTAATTTCTACTTAATATTCCTTCTGTTGGTATCTAGAAGAAGGGATAATTGGTTTTAAATTCTAAAAATCAATTAAAAAGCCTTTTTACTTCCTGTTTTTTCTCATAGAAATGTTCATCAATATTATTTGAAATTAGACTTAAAATACGGTCTAAATTTCGTAGTTCTTTGTTGTTTGGTAGTTTTTCGAAAAACTAAGCTCGACTTTTTTGACTCAGTACCTACCTACCTACTTTGGAATAGGTTTCTTTTTGTGTTCGTGGAGATTATTGGTGGAGATGTCAACACTACAAAGTTGTGTAGGTACTTAGCTTTTTATTAGTGGAGATGCTAAAACTACAAACATTTTAGGTATAGTTTTTACTGAATTACGTATTTGTTGGTGGAGATGTCAGAACCACCATGTTCTGTGCTAACACACTTTATTAGTGGGGTTGCTAAATTTACAAACACATCTTTACAAAAACTACTAACATGCAAGTATGTCTTACATATTTTGCCTTACATATTTACCTAATAGTGGAGACGCCAAAATTCCCATTACCAGTCCTTTTATATTTCTCACCAGAATCATTATTATTTCACCATAGTTTGGCAATCTATGGAGTAATTGATAAAGGTTGGTGGAAGGTATAAAATTATTCGAACATTAACCTAGCCCAATCGCTTCACCTACCATAACTAGTCTCCTGCCCAATAAGTTAGTCATGGGCTAGGTATAATTCAACTGAAGAACTCTAAAAAAATATGGGCAGGAAGTTGGTTTCTACTTAGGGATTGATAAGAAATAGAATTGGTAAAGACATTTACGTCAACGTGTATAAATCAAAAATTCGAATTTCCCGCCAACTTTACACGCAAAAAGGCCGACGATGGCCTACGATGGCCCTGTTCATAACCACGGCCTCATCGTTATTTCATCATAATTTGGCAATCCATGGAGTAATTGACAAAGTTGTTTGGGTGGTATCAAATGATTCGAACATTAACCTAGCCCAATCGCTTCACCTACCATAACTAGCCTGCCCAATAAGTTAGTCATAGGCTAGGTATAATTCAACTGAAGAACTCTAAAGAAATATGGGCATCAGGAAGTTGGTTTCTACTTAGGGATTGATAAGAAATAGAATTGGTAAAGACATTTACGTCAACGTGTAATTAAAATTCAGATGGCGTAGACTTTGGTTCTAACTAGGCATTGGCCATACAGGTTGATTCTAGTACTTCCTTAGATTTTGTTCAGTTTTCGGGTCAAGAAATGACGAATAACTAACTAAGTAACCATACTGAAGATTACTTTCATTAAGTAGTATTAGATCTTAAGTGCCATATTTTTTATTAACAAAGTATAGGTACTGGCTCTGCACTGAAACATTACCTAATTCCAAACATTTGATGGGTCAAAATTTATTTCAGTCAGACGTCAGAGCGAGAATTTTTTTTTTTTTACAAAATTGATAGTTTAACTAAGTAGGAGCTCCCCAAAGTTATTAGGTTCAGTTTACAGACGAACTGTTTGTTTGACCAAAATTTCCGAATGGTTAGTCCAATAATGAAACTTGGCAAAAATTGTGAAATGTATAAATTAAATCTCTTCATAAATTTTGGGTTTAATTGGCCTTTGGAGGCTTCGTAAGGGCCTCTTTTTTCTTTCTCCAAGTTCACTGACGCGCCTTCTATTCTCTTCTAAAGTTTAGCCAAAATAGGTCTGTCACCCGGAGAACACTGTATAAAATTACACATGTATTTACTCGCCCCCTTCCTTCCTATCAATAAAAAAATATGTGAATTATCATCTCTTCTCTTCAGGGACCTCCGGGATTCAAATGCCTGGAACAGGAGGGAAAATCTCATATATTTCCTTGCCTAGACTTTGTTTTGACTTTAAATAATGTTTATTTATGCTTTCCACAATCTGGATCTCCCGTAATGGAATTTTTTGACCACTCATACACAACTCCGCCGGCCTATTTAGCATTGAGGGTAGCGCATATGTCTTGTTAGCGCTATTTCGCGGGTTCGTTCTTGGAATGGCTATCTTTCTCCTCTCCTGTCTTCCTTCTCTCTGAACTATGGCATTTTCTGATTCCTTCTGAAATATAAAAGCGAATGAATTCATTACCTACCAAAATGCGTTCCTAATTAGGCTTTGGAGCCTGTTCAGTGATTTTTTTTTTTTTTTTTTTTTTTTTACGGCTTTAAGTGGCAGGGTTCTCCTAGAGGAGCTCTTCCACTCAACCACTAAATCTATATTAGGCGAAGATGTGATCTACAAATTGGTCTACCTATACGGGTAAAAAATAACTCTGTAATCATAATCAGATAATGATCAAATTATAAATCGAGGGAAAAGAGGAACAAAATTGTTTTCTTTGGCTCCTGCTTCCACGGAAAATTCATGTTGGCGCTTAAAGAACAACAGGGCTTATCGGACCATTTTTTTTCATTTAAATACACGTTTTTAGAACTGTCTACAGTTCGTTTGAATTTTTTCTAAAAATTACTCTACAATTTTAATTTTCCCGTTCACCATCTGTCACATTCATATAAGAAAAACCCGTTAAACGCAGATTTTACCTCGGTCAAACTAAATTAAGAGATATTGGTGCTCTAGACTAGAAGTCTAGACTCTAGAATATCGAAATTTATTATTTTAACCAAAAAGTCATTTACCCCCTAGGTACATTATCATCATCCTTCCTAAAAGTACTGGAAGAAAAAGGAATAGTCTTCAGTTTTTCGTGAAAATCTGTGGGAAAATCGTTCCTGGACTGTGCTATTTCTGAAGCGCCTAACAATGTAATAACAGGGAGCAATATTATTTACCCCCTAGGTACATTATCATCATCCTTCCTAAAAGTACTGGAAGAAAAAGGAATAGTCTTCAGTTTTTCGTGAAAATCTGTGGAAAAATCGTTCCTGGACTGTGCTATTTCTGAAGCGCCTAACAATGTAATAACTGGGAGCAATGTGAATCGTTCCTGGACTGTGCTATTTCTGAAGCGCCTAACAATGTAATAACAGGGAGCAATATTAAAGACAAACTATAAATCATCTCTATTTCCCCGAGTATCTTGATTAAAAGAAAACAATATCACTTATGTCGTCCGTTCATTTGGACAAAATATTGGGGAAAACAGTATTTGCGATTTCCCGAGGGACTCCTATATTACCTCTTTCTGTGAGAAAACGGGACGAAGGTACGGGAAAAAAAAACATTTTGAACCCTCGCCACCTAGGTTCAGTTTTTTTCTACTCATTTCTTTGTTTTTATTAACAATCCCTTCTCCCTGTTCCGCTTACTGAAAGATGACACTGTGAAAAATTAACGTCTATAGTTATGGAATTTATTTTCGGAATGGACTTGATTCCAACAATATAGGTTCTGAATTTGAACTGGAAAAAAGTAGCCATGACTTTTGTCCATGGTACTATTTAAAATCTACTTCTGCTTTACTGGACCATTTCAAATTTAATTTACATAATATTATCAATTAATTGGTTTAAAGATAAACTATACACAATACAACCGAACCGTAGATTTGAAATGGATAGCAATCCAGGAGACTTCGAATGAATGAAGGAGGGAAAGATATTAATTTATTTATCACTCAACAATGACTTTTTTAACGTAGTGCACCTTTCAAGAACTTTTTTTTTTTTTTTTTTTTAGAAAAAAAAATCTGCTGACACTCATTCAATGATTGCTGAAGGAAATCTTTAAAAAAATAGGAAGAAAAAACTTCGTTAAAAATAAAGAGTGGGCTCTAAGGTTTGCTGATTCGATATAATTCGATTCACAGAGGCTATTTATTTTTATTTTTGTTACACTCTGGGGCACCTTTTGTTACTTTCCACTGCGTTCAGTTCCCTCCTCAAACCACATTAGAAATAGTTTCCTTTAATTTCTTTTTACATTTTCAATTTCTCGGAAGAGTTTTTGAGTTTTTTTTTTCTTTTTTCCGATGCTTTTTTTCGCTCTACTGACGGCCGATTTTCCAACCGTTTTCTAAGGATCCTCGTTCGCGTCACGTCACATTAGTGGGTAAACTTGATACAGAAAAATTTTCTGGCCATCCAAAAGGACAAAAGCTGAAGCATCACACTTTGCCCTCTGGAAAGACTTCAGATGAAGTGTTTTATTTATAAAAAATAATAAAAGAAGGTCAATATTTTCCGGATAACTTTTTTGGGCAGCTAAAAAAGGCTCAAATAGTGGAACGTATTTAATGAAAATCCTATTTATTTACTTTACTATTCTATTGACTAGTGTGAGTGAATCATTATCTACAATATCTAACCAATTGATTGCCTCTTCTGTGTACAGCCGAATTTATAAGGACGATAAAATGCTCAAGCATGCACTCAAGTCAACAATTTTAGCATTGAATCTTCTTGTTGATCTTCGGTTCTTGTTTAGAGTTCTCAAAAGTTAGACTTGAGAAAATACCTCAGTCTAGTGATCGTACCAGTAAAGGGACTTTTCAGTCTCATGCTAGCAGTATAAATGAGGTATACCGAATTTAAAGCTCTGGTATTATTATTTTATTAATGAATCTGCTGCTTTAAAAAACATAAATTGACTTTCTAGTCCTAGACTGTCCTCATTGTCCGTCTAAATAAAGGTTTTTGATATTTCGTCAGTAACCACACTATGTTCGCAGGCGAATCTAAATATATTACTTTCCTTCCTATAGGATAAGGAAAGTAAAAGGGGGAAAACAGAGCCACAAAAAAAAGACTGAAGAGGAGATGTTTGTTTGCATTCATTTCCACACGTAACGAAGATGTGTGAGGGGGATCTTTGCGTTCCTTGGACTCCGAACCAGAGCAAATAAAAGGGATTTCCTTCATTAAGGAGGAAGAAAAAATATTAGTTTGATTGAAAGCGGTCAGTTTTCTTCGGGCTATCAAAGTCCTCCTGCCCCTTTCCTGTTTTCCTGTTTGTTCAGGGATTAATCAAGCGTATCGGTCGGTGCAGGAACTTTCAACAGGATAATGTTGACGTTAATGTAAGCAGCAGGAGAGTCTTTTCCCCGAATTTTGCTTAAAAAACATATACGGTGCAGGAACTTTCAACAGGATAATGTTGACGTTAATGTAAGCAGCAGGAGAGTCTTTTCCCCGAATTTTGCTTAAAAAACATATAGTAACCTGTACCGGTTGGCATAATTGGACTTTTTAGTCTTAGCCGAGAGTATAAATAGGATATATCCCGGTTTAGGAAGATTCCTGTAAAACTCCAGTTTAAAAGGCTGAATAAATGTTGCAACTTTTGGTTCAATTGAGCATACCTTCTTCTAGACTTCAACACTTTGCAGACCAAAATAATCAACACTCTTTCCTCAAGCTTTTCAAAAAAGCCTTTTGAGCCTTACGCAGGTCTCTCATAAAAGATGTATAAATGTTGCAACTTTTGGTTCAATTGAGCATACCTTCTTCTAGACTTCAACACTTTGCAGACCAAAATAATCAACACCCTTTCCTCAAGCTTTTCAAAAAAGCCTTTTGAGCCTTACGCAGGTCTCTCAAATGCCAAAATTTTGTTTAAAAATTTATAAGGAAATTCTAAAGGAACGAAGGAATGTTATTTGAGGGAGAGACGTAAAAAAAAGAAGCATTTGAAATGAAATTATCATTCTTTTTTCCTTTTATTTTTCATTTGACGCCTTTTCAAGAAAAAAAGAGGAGAAACTGTAACTTAATAATCTGTAAGGGAAAAGGTAAAGTGTAAGGAGAGTGGTCGGAGCTATCAAAACGGGCCCCTTCAAATCCCTGGAGAGGAAGAAAAAAATACTGACGGCCAATTTGAGCCAATTTACTATCACTATATTGATAATTTAGTTTTCTCAAGATGTTTTTTCTTTTTCCTTTTCATTTCGAATTTCTTCTCTTATGTGTTTCTTTGGACTCTAATCAACACTCACATCTCAAGTACATTTGTTCTTTTATTTCTTTTGGTCTAATATTATTTTTATTTCTCTACATATTCACCTATCTATACATTTCTTCTGATGCTATTGTAGGGTCTTTGAAGGTATGCCTAAATACCTACCTAACCTTTTAATGTAAATTGGCAGACATCTAATTTGTATCTTCCCTACGTCTTAAAAGGTCGATGCCATAGCACAAGATTCCAGGATCTTTATTGTATTTGGAAGTCAACCCAAAACGCTAAAGTAAAAATCAACCAGGTACCAGTTTCCAATTTAATATTTACCTAGCTCCGCATTAATCCATGAAGTACCTTCCCTATAGAAACCTATTGTACTTTTTTATATTAAAAGATATTTTTTATAGAGAATCTTTTTATTGAAAGCCGACACCGAGATAATTAGGTGAAATAAAGGGCGGGTAATGAAAGAAGTAACAAAAAATAATATCGTACACATACCTACAGACAAACAGGCACTGTAGAAATCATATTGTATACCTACTACCGTAGGTAATGGATAACATAATAAGAAATAAACCATTTTGATGAACTGGAAAAATTTCAGTCGATTACATTACTTTCCTTGTCATAGGATCAGAAAAGTAAAAAGCAACATCCGTGCCCGAGAGGGTGTCAAGCTATGTACACAGGAGGTCGCGGGTTCAATTCCCGGTGGGGTCGAAGTTATGATGAAAGTCCATAGAAGGACGGAATTGATGAAAATCTCTGAAAAGTGGATAGAAATGAAGACCAAAGAAAATAACCATTATTAATGGACCCGTGTTTTCATCTCTCGCTTTACGTTATTGTTATGATGAAAGTCCATAGAAGGACGGAATTGATGAAAATCTCTGAAAAGTGGATAGAAATGAAGACCAAAGAAAATAACCATTATTACCTTTATGGACCCGTTTTTTCATCTCTCGCTTTACGTTATTCATACAGGTAGGCTGTCAAAAAAAAGTAGGTACCTATTTTGGTGTGACGATCTCTAAATATGTGACATGCTCCGTCATAATAAGCGACTTAACGTTCGTTGTGCTTGATTTAGATTCGGTTGAATCGATGAATTCGATGTTGGTGGGCTTCTCAATGAATCACCCACCTGTGACCAAGCACCCAATCGACATGTGTTCAGACAATTAGAAATCAAATGATATTGAAATTGAAATCAGTTAATCAGTTTTACTGGCTCGATGGTCAATTTTGTCAACCCTTGGGTGCATGACAGAGTTGAAAGCGCTCTGAAAAATAAATGCTGACGAATATTATTCCTTTATTGATATCTGTTTTATAGTTTTATGGATTTTCGGTCAAAGACTTTTCAATTTATGTAGTTCTTCTTTTTGTCTCGTCCTCCTCTGTCTTCTTCTTCTTCTTTTAATTTAATTTGATCATATTTTAAATATCATCCGAGACTGAAGAGTCACATCCCCTCTGCCACAAATAAAATTATCCTTCTTTCTTGAAACTTTGGATGTTCATGTGACCAAGCACCCAATCGACATGTGTTCAGACAATTAGAAATCAAATGATATTGAAATTGAAATCAGTTAATCAGTTTTACTGGCTCAATGGTCAATTTTGTCAACTCTTGGGTGCATGACAGAGTTGAAAGCGCTCTGAAAAATAAATGCTTACGAATAGGTATTATTCCTTTATTGATATATATCTGTTTTATATAATTTTATGGATTTTCGGTCAAAGACTTTTCAATTTATGTAGTTCTTCTTTTTGTCTCGTCCTCCTCTTTCTTCTTCTTCTTCTAATTTAATTTGATCATATTTTAAATATCATCCGAGACTGAAGAGTCACATCCCCTCTGCCACAAATAAAATTATCCTTATTTCTTGAAACTTTGGATTTTCATTATACCTACAAGTACCTATCACCCCTTTTTTCAGACACAACCACAGAGCTATAAATCCGGTTGAAACTAAAACGTACAATCAAAGGTTACTCTAATGTGTAGCTGTAATAGCAACCACAATAATGGAGGAGTACAAATGAAGGTCAAACCCCCCTCATCGGTAATGGAGCAGTTGCAATTGGGAAAATATTATTAATAAAAGGTCGATTCCTACGTAAAAAGTTGTGAAAAATTCGAATCTGAGGTCAAAACTCCAAAAAAGTAACTTTAAAAGGTCGAAAATTCAATTTTTAATTGCCGTTCCAATGACAAAGTTCAAAGAGTTGTGACGTCAGACTTAACATCAAAATGCGCAGAAACGCTTGCGCACAAACAAACGAAGCGGGAGTCATGAATTATGACGTCATCGCCTACGGGAGCGTATGCCGTGACGTCAAACTTAACGATTTACCTGTATTTTTTAAATCGATTTATCTCGGTATCTAGAAGTCGTAGAAGAAAAAGAAAAATTCCGTTGGTCCTCATTTTTCCTGCTCTATGACTTTGAAACATCACCCAAGTAAGCGCAACTGATCTATTGGGGACCAATACCTGATTACCAATATCGAAATCGATGAAACCAATATCCATTCTTTTCCCATGAAAATTGATATTCAAGTGAGTGTTTTCCAAACGCGATGATAATGGTGGTG
>NW_007381308.1:0-14348 GCF_000475195.1 Diaphorina citri | reverse complement strand
TCCAGATCTTACATCTAGATATCGTAAGTACCTAGGTGGGTAGGTATATAATTAGATAGGTAAATATATTACTTTAACTGGCAAAAACCAATAAGTATTTCTTCTAAGTAGGAATCAGCATGAACCATACTTTAGTCCGAAGAGAATTTATTTTCAAAGAGACACTGTTGATCAAGACAAGTGATATGCTGATAAAATACACATAATTATTATCTATTTCTATTAGAATAGAATATATACTTAATTATGTACCTTATACCTCATCCATATTGCAAGATGAGACTGCAAAGTCACTTTATCCCTGCAGACTAAATAAGGTCTTATAGGTTAAAAGGTATACAATTGATTGGTAATAGGAATTTCATTACATTTAATAGCAAACCAAATTATTTAAAGAAATGCAAGTTAGTACAAGTCTGGTTGGTAAAGAATAGGTATAAAATTTGTAATAGAAACTAAAACGTGTAGGGAAAATAAGCACATCCCCTAAAACGTAATATTAGCCCATGTGTATATTACTCCTGCTAAAAAAGCAATGTATGCAACGTGCCATGGATTTTGTCAACAATTGATTGGTAATAGGAATTTCATTACATATTATAGCAAACCAAATTATTTAAAGAAATGCAAGTTAGTACAAGTCTGGTTGGTAAATAATATAAAATTGGTAAGAGAAACTAAAAACGTGTAGGGAAAATAAGCACATCCCCTAAAACGTAATATTAGCCTATGTGTATATTACTCCTGCTAAAAAAAGCAATGTATGCAACGTGCCGTGGATTATGTCAAAATTAAGTGTAAAGCACATTGCCTAATCTTTTTTTTTCAAATACTTTGTGTCATGCTTAAGGCATATCATAGCAATATGCAAGTCAATGTACGAGTAAGTTGGTCATGCCCATCTCTTCTACCATGGTCCATCACGACATTAGAAGTAAACACTCTCTATGGAGACTTTATTTTATCACCTACCTAAATCCATCCCACAAAAATTCGCTGAGTTTACAAGGCACCGTAAAATCGTACAACTTGAGCCAATAATGGAGGTAGGTGCGACTTGCAATAGGTGATAGCTAGTTGTAGATTTGAAGTTCCTAGATAGGTATGTATCACAATTTAGAATACATTTCCTCCGGAGTCTGCTGAAATATCAACTTTGGGAATTAAGACACTGTCTCACCAAATTTTATAAAAAATGTTAAGTATAAATTTATTTACTCCGTGATTTTGTTTTTCAGTATTTTAAAAATAATTTTACAATGTTTCTTTTATGTATAAAATGAGCGCACGCCTCTCATTTTTCAATAATTATATATAACATACAAATTATATCATGTAAACAATAAAATATAAAGTATTCAAATAAAAAACAACAAAAATGTTAAATCAATAGATTATAAAAAATAAAAATATTTTCAAGTAAATAACTTTTCTTTTAAAATTATTGTACCTATATTAAAAATTATATTGGTATATCCATAAGTGAGTAACATCATAGGTTTTATTTTTATATTTGTACTAACATATAAGTTCGGTAAACATCATTTCATTACAATTATAAGAAAACACTGTTAACTCTTGGGAATAGATAAGAAAATTTATGCTTTTTGTTTTGAATTTTATAATGTTCGGGATGAAAAATGTAGAAAAGAAAAATACAAATTTTATGTTTCAAATAAATGGATTGAATTATTTTGGGACCAAAAGTACGGGTAAAAAATGACCGAGTTTGGTTAATTACCAACTAATATTAGACCCACCATAGATGTAACATGAAGACGTGCAGACGTCACCCTAACGAATGCTCATTTCCCATTTGTGAACAAACTGTACCTTCCCGGAACATAAATTATTACAAAACATATTCTCGGCTCCTAACCTACTAAAACTTCGTAAACAAAATTATGTTTAGAGTCATTAAAACAACAATGAATGATTTTAACGAATGCTCATTTCCCATTTGTGAACAAACTGTACCTTCCCGGAACATAAATTATTACAAAACATATTCTCGGCTCCTAACCTACCTACTGAAAATTCGTAAACAAAATTATGTTTAGAGTCATTAAAACAACAATGAATGATTCGGTTGAATGGAATAACAGATGTTTATTGCTTTGGCAAAAAATGAGCGTCATTAAATAAAATCAAAACGTCGCGTCGTTAAATCTGCCCAGAAATCAGGTAAAAGTGCAAGCCATTCATAATTACTTCTTTTTGCATTCTCTGTTTTATGGTAGAGACCACACAAAATACGCACTTTCAGACAAATTACTTTCAACATGTCCGAGCATTTTCGAAATGAAAATTGGCTGCATGACATACCTAGGTACTCACTAGACGGGGTATTTGACTAGATTTGATTGATCAGCTTTCCTAAATACATATATGTATGTACAAGAAGTTCTGTCTTACCTTCCACTTTTGGGACCAAAAGTACGGAATGATAAATTTTGAAAGCCGCTATGAATAGGCTGTGAAATAGGTAAACTAAAGAACGCTCAATATTTTATAATAATGTCGAAATTTGTAAAAATTAAAAATTGAATTTAGGTTGAATTAGACGCCTAAAAAAGCTGTTACTTAATGTAAAACATAGGTATTTAAAAAATATTTGAAATTTGTGATTGGCTATTAGATTTTGGGACCAAAAGTACGGAATGATAAATTTTGAAAGCCGCTATGAATAGGCTGTGAAATAGGTAAACTAAAGAACGCTCAATATTTGTCGAAATTTGTAAAAATAAAAATTGAATTTAGGTTGAATTAGACGCCTAAAAAAAGCTATTACATAATGTAAAACATAGGTATTTAAAAAATATTTGAAATTTGTGATTGGCTATTAGAAAAAAACGCGGTATGTTTTTAACAATATTGATGGAAAAGGCCGTATTAAGTATTTCGTTAGACTTATTCGGATGGTAAAGTATTTATTTTGTGTGAAACCTGAAAAACATGTTGTAATTTTGCAAGGAGATATGGCCAAATACTTTTTACACGGTTTGAGTTTAATATCTATTTAATACATATAGAAGCAGTAGATTTAACAAAAAATAAAAATATAATATTAATTTGTTTTAATGCCCAATTATATCATTATTAATTACAAATATCACATATATCAATATTTCTTAACATAAATTATATAATTCGTTTGGATGAGAAAATATAATATGGAAATTACGTCAGTACAAGTATCCCTTTTTTCCTCTAGGAAATCACGAAAAATACACAAGGTGCAAAGTTAGGTAGATATTAGGTACGTTTTTTTCTTATAGATGGAGGCGTATGACAAAGTACCTTATATAAAATTGATATTAAAGAGTGTGTAATGAAAGGATATTGAATCGGTACAGTGGTACTTTGTCTGAGAAAAATATTAAATTTAGACACTAAATTATTACGCAGATTTGTAGGTATTACCTGTACTGACGGTAAACATCCATATTGTTTCCCTTTTACCAATAATTACCAAAATATTTTTATTCGTTACATTAGATATAAAATAAATTAGTTGACGTCGATGCAAGTAACAAAAATATGATAAAATGTATTTAATATCCTAACCTAAACAACACTCAGAAAAACATCTATATTAATTTATAAGTTATGAATGTGTTAATATAGCTAATTTTAAATTCAATATTTTTCATTCAGGAAAATTAATTGCAAAATTCTATCTGTAGCAGGAGAAGTTTGTAAAAATATTACTCGAGATGGAACATAAGATGGATTTTTAATTGAAATTTCATTGAAATATTCATAGTTCTCATTGATTGTGGGACACTATTAGGATGGTAGGTACCTATGTATGTAAAAAAAAAAAATGGAGAAGTTTGTAAAAATATTACTCGAGATGGAACATAAGATGGATTTTTAATTGAAATTTCATTGAAATATTCATAGTTCTCATTGACTGTGGGACACTATTAGGATGGTAGGTACCTATGTATGTAAAAAAAAAAAAATATACTATTACCGGAATTTATTTAAAGTTTTCACCTGAGTTGTTCTAAGAAATAGTAAAAGTAAACCTCAACGATCAACTAGTAATAATTCGTGAAGTACCTAAATGCTTTAATGCAGTAGAAGTTTGTCGTAGGAATTTTACATTAAATTTATCAAAATAATAAAAATAATTAAAATGAAAATAAGTAAGTTATGAAAATTACTAGGTATATTAAATTTATCAAAATAATAAAAATAATTAAAATGAAAATAAGTAAGTTATGAAAATTACTAGGTATATTAAAAAAAAAAAAAAATGAAGGGCAAAAATGTTTTTGTGGAAATTTTCCTTGAGAAAAATACCTGTATCTATGTTATTATACAATAAGGGGGCAAACTTTAGAAGTTTATACGTGTATGTGTATGTATTAAATCTAAAGATTTTACCCATTAGTGAGAAAAAAAAACATTAAATCTAAAAACACCGAATACTATCTACTTAATATTTGTATGATGAATAATGATAAAAAGAATATAAGTGTTAAAATGTTCTTATATCAGAATAAAATTATTGAAAACAGGAAGATAAAAGAAAATGAAAATATAGGTAACTGTCTAGACAAACAATATTCGTGATATATTATGTTGACTTTTGATTCTATTAAGCTTCCTACTATTGACACAAAGTCAGAAGTAGGTCTGTATTTACTCTGATTGCAGTTCTTATATCAGAATAAAATTATTGAAAACAGGAAGATAAAAGAAAATGAAAATATAGGTAACTGTCTAGACAAACAATATTCGTGATGTATTATGTTGACTTTAGATTCTATTAAGCTTCCTACTATTGACACAAAGTCAGAAGTAGGTCTGTATTTACTCTGATTGCAATGATCAAAACTATTTAATCGTTGAAATAATCAGGAATATTATTTATGACAGATAACATTTTGATTTCCATTTTCTCTATTTTAAATAGTTTCATTCTCATTTAAGAACTTTTCATGTCCATATTATAGCTACTATTGTTTTAAATACTAGGGTAAAATAAATTTTATCTCTTTGACACATAAAATATACAGTATGATAAAGAAGTGAGAAATCTGTAGAACACTGAGGAATAAAATTACTGAGATTTGTATTCATGTGCCCAATAAGTTTGAGCATTCAATTGAAATTTGAAACGGATCATCACCAAAAGAATAATTAAAAAAAGGGATCAGATATTTCTGGTCCCAAGGATATAAACCCCAATTCTTCCTATACGACGTTTATGGGTTTATCTCACGGAAATGACGGAAAGTAGGTAAGCAATACCACACCAGGAGCTCAAGGCGCTCGTTTTCCCTTTGACAACTGTACCTGGCTCGAGTCTGCTGAGTCACGTTACGTATCGTCGATCCCTGTCGGCCGATGATTGCCCCCACCATGTCCGACTGTACTAGAATCCTGAGTGGGAAATCCGCATGGCGTGTAGAACTGCTAGTTACCCCTGAGTAGCCACCTGAGTAAATAGATAGATAATGGCGATTATTGGTTAGGTTTATATTAGACATCCTATGTATTAACATTAATTGCTTACAGTTTATATGTATACCCCAATACCTATTATCTGAATAGTAAGCAATTTTTTTCACCCCCAAGTTAAGCAAGGTCTTTTGTAAAGAATTGTTATCTCACGCTTTTACATATTATGAGTAGCCCAGTTCCAAAATATTACAAATCGAGATTTCGGTGCCAAAACTGGACATCTCGGAACTTTGACCTTAATATATCTAATTTTAATGCCATATTTTCCAGAAATACCAGAAACATGACACAGATTCCCTTAGATTTTAGCTTCAAGACCAAAACCATTAAAATCGGCTGCTTGTTTCAAAATGAGTATTCTTGTTTTCTCTAAAAAAAAGTTTACTTTTTGTGTCCACATTTGGAACTGGACAACTCATATGTATTATTCTCCCACCTGAGTATCCTCCAGCCGAGAGGGACCGATTGTTCCGCCTCCCTCCTCCTGATCTGCCCCCGCGCTCCATGTTTGATTTGCCTGGTGAGTTCACTGCTGAGCTGTCCACATCGGACGGACTGAAAGTGGAAGAAACAGAGATTAGAATGCTTTCGAACAGAGGCACTTTTGGTTGGTTAGCCAGCCTAGTTAGCTTGGTTGGTAGCGCGTCTCCCTAGTAAGCGCTAGGCGGGCGGGTTCGATTCCCGCTCGGGTGGATTTTATCTTGAAGGGATAATCTTCGTTCTCGCAACGGCTGCCTTTATCCCATCCTGTCTTCATTTTCTCGACTTCGATTTCGGTCTAAATACATTCATATTATGTGATATAGTTGGACAATGGTTCGGAAGTAGAGTAAGCATCGGAAGACACGAGTATTATTTCTTTAGAAAAATCAGTTTGAGTGATCCTCAAATTACAAATCACCCTGTATATGAACACATAAAATATGAGTGGACTTTGTCTGATAGTTAGACCCTGTATTGTGGATAAAACAAAGGGTCTGCGATAGAGAAAAATGTCTCCACAATTCTTGGGGAGGCAGGAAAAAAAAATAAAATCCCCCCAAATCCCCCCCAAAAAAAAAAAAAAAAAAAAAAAAAAAATATATAGGAATCTTTGTGAACACCGTAATGTGCAAAAGTACAGCTATGAATAAATTGTCGATTTCCAAGAATTGGAGGACTGTTAAAATAGATGAAATGACATTTTGGAGGTACAGCCAGAGAGAATGAAATTAGTGGATGTGCCAAAAATACCAAAACTTATACAAAATGAGATAAAGAAATGCAGGGAGACAGAAAGAAATATTTTTAGTGGATGTGCCAGAAATACCAAAACTTGTAAAATACAAAATGAGATAGAGAGATGAAGGGAGAGAGAAATATTTTTATTGGATGTGCTAAAAGTGCCTAATTTTCTCCCACCTCCTTTGATATGAAAATTTTCTCTATTACCTACATAAGATATATTTACGATGTTTGCACAAAATTAACTCGTTTAGACCTCAAATTTAGGCAAATATCAAGACCAAATTGGTAAACAATGTAAACATGCTTTTGTACCGATCTTTAAGGCCCCTCTCACATTGAACGCGTAGACGCGTGACTTTGAGTAGCGCGTAGTCGGCTTCAAAACCAAACCTATGAAAATGATAGAGAGTCTATAGAAGGTCTCTATCTTTTCATAAGGTTTGGTTTTTCAGCCGACTACGCGCTATTCAAAGTCGCGCGTTTACGCGTGCAGTGTAAGACCAGCCTAAAGATTTGTCTTCCCCCAAATTTAACACTCGTTTCTTTCCGTAGAGACCAACGTTCATATTGTAGGATCATTCTTCTCGGTGCAAGTAAGTTTGAGTTGATAGCAATATGTAGTATACATACGTACAGACTGAGGGCTAAAACCACTTTTTTTACTCAGGAGACCCTAAAGGGCTGTCCAAACATAGTCGACTAGCCGTCGATCGACTAGGTGAATCTATGTTATCGAGGCAGTGTGGACTTGGACTGTTCACATTACTTTTTAAATTAAAACCGTACCTAGTTATTATTTTGTGTGACTTATATTGTGACTTCAACCGATCACTCCCAGGTTAGGAGCCCAACTCTGTACGTCAAGTCTTTCATAATTTTCTTTAATTTCTTTCCGTTTTTCCAGAGGCAATTCAACCCCTCCTCCTTCTGATGCTTCTTCGAAAGAAGTTGATGAGAGCCAATCTGCAGATCATGGGAACAATGGGACGACACGCGAGGCAGAACAGCTCGTAGTCCCAGATACGAGGGAACAAGCCGAATCAACTTCGTATAAGTGAGTAGAAGGGACTTTTCAGTCTCATCTTGTGATTTTTCTAGTCTCATTTCATCGTTCCAACTTTGTATGAGTGAGTAAAGAGACTTTTCAGTCTAATTTGAGCAGATCATGGGAACAATGGGACGACACGCGAGGCAGAACAGCTCGTAGTCCCAGATACGAGGGAACAAGCCGAATCAACTTCGTATATGTGAGTAGAAAGGACTTTTCAGTGTCATCTTGTGATTTTTCTAGTCTCATTTCATCGTATTAACTTTGTATGACTGAGTAAATTGACTTTTCAGTCTAATTTGGGCTGAAAAAATTAGATATGGGTATTCTATGGACTTTTCAGTCTCATCATGGGACTTTTCAGACTCATTTCATCGTTCCAACTTTGTATGAGTGAGTAAAGAGACTTTTCAGTCTAATTTGGGCAGAATAAATTAGATATGGGTATTCTATGCAGGTACCTACCTACATTATAAATAATTAGATATATTCCTCAATGGCAAAGTGGCTGGCATTTCTCAGGCAATATTTTAGTAAGCAAAATCCATAACCTACATTATAAATAATTAGATATATTCCTCAATGGCAAAGTGGCTGGCATTTCTCAGGCAATATTTTAGTAAGCAAAATCCATAACATGGGAATTTCTTTTCTGAACGCCTCATGTATCATAAAATATGCAAATATACAAACTTCGAGGACGCCAAAAGACTAGCAAACTATCTACCTACATTTTAAGGAAAAAATATACCTTCAGTTATGAAAGGGTACGTCTACCATGCTTTTACTTGATGTCCTGAGGATAACATTTCACTTTGTAGACATTACCTATTTCATAAGGAATGTAAAGAAGGAAAAATTCCAAGTATTATATCACATCACAGTTATGTCACAAACCAACCTTTTATTTTTGTAACAGAAGAATGCGGGTACCTACCCTTAGAACAGGTAGTTCGCCACGTAACATAGAAAGTCTTGAAAAAGACCTTTGAAAAGGTATTCTACCTGACTCAAAAGATTACATGTTTACGTGCCATGTTGTAAAATGGTTACACTATTGCCGTCTCATTGACATTTCTTTTAGTTCTTATAAGGGTGAATCGCAGACCCTTTGTTTTATCCACAATACAGGGTCTATCAGACAAAGTCCACTCATATTTTATGTGTTCATATACAGGGTGATTTGTAATTTAAGGATCACTCAAACTGATTTTTCTAAAGAAATACCTAATACTCGTGTCTTCCGATGCTTACTCTACTTCCGAACCATTGTCCAACTATATCACATAATATGAATGTATTTAGACCGAAATCGAAGAGAAAATGAAGACAGGACAGGATAAAGGCAGCCGTTGCGAGAACGAAGATTATCCCTTCAAGATAAAATCCACCCCGGGCAGGAATCGAACCCGCCCGTCTAGCACTTACAAGGGAGACGCGCTACCAACCAAGCTAACTAGGCTGGCTAACCAACCAAAAGTGCCTCTGTTCGAAAGCATTCTAATCTCTGTTTCTTCCACTTTCAGTCCGTCCGATGTGGACAGCTCAGCAGTGAACTCACCAGGCAAATCAAACATGGAGCGCGGGGGCAGATCAGGAGGAGGGAGGCGGAATAACCGGTCCCTCTCGGCTGGAGGATACTCAGGTGGGAGAATAATACATATGAGTTGTCCAGTTCCAAAAGTGGACACAAAAAGTAAACTTTTTTTTAGAGAAAACAAGAAATTTCTTTAATGACAAATTCTCATTTTCTTTTTTTCAGTCCGCACAAAGACGTATTCGTTCCATGATTACACCTACCTCCACTACACCAGGAGGAGCTGAAAAGCCCATCCCACGTCAGCGATCAGACACTTCGTAAAGCATTCTCCAAACAAGAATAGAATTTCAACGATTTTATTTTGAGTAGGGAAACATTTCAATTATTAATTTAGGATAACGGTAAGGAAAGTACCTATGAGAGATCATCTGTCTAGCAGGCGTTCTCCTAATGAAAAGTGTTGACTTTGTATTGACCTAGGATCTGCCAGAAGAGTGATGTTAGTGTTTCATTCATTAGGAGTATTCCTCTGAGAGAGGCACAGCAGTTAGGAGAATATCCTGTGATACAGGCAACAGAGTCGAGTATGAAGATTGTTTCATTGCCTATATTAGGTGATGAAACGCTCCTCCTTTATGTTTTGTTATCGTCATATTAAATTCCAAGATTTGCGAGCAAGGAATGTCGATTATTGATCTCTGTGTTTGCAAAAAATCTACGCAAAGAGAAAATGAGCTGACTGAGAGTGTAAATAACACGTATCATAAAATATGCAAATATACAAACTTCGAGGACGCCAAAAGACTAGCAAACTATCTACCTACATTTTAAGGAAAAAATATACCTACAGTTATGAAAGGGTACGTCTACCATGCTTTTACTTGATGTCCTGAGGATAACATTTCACTTTGTAGACATTATTTCATATGGAATGTAAAGGAGGAAAAATTCCAAGTAATATATCACATCACAGTTATGTCACAAACCAACCTTTTATTTTTGTAACAGAAGAATGCGGGTACCTACCCTTAGAACAGGTAGTTCGCCACGTAACATAGAAAGTCTTGAAAAAGGTATTCTACCTGACTCAAAAGATTATATGTTTACGTGCCATGTTGTAAAATGGTTACACTATTGCCGTCTCATTGACATTTTTTTAGTTCTAAGGGTGAATTGTGGAGACATTTTTCTCTATCGCAGACCCTTTGTTTTATCCACAATACAGGGTCTAACTATCAGACAAAGTCCACTCATATTTTATGTGTTCATATACAGGGTGATTTGTAATTTGAGGATCACTCAAACTGATTTTTCTAAAGAAATAATACTCGTGTCTTCCGATGCTTACTCTACTTCCGAACCATTGTCCAACTATATCACATAATATGAATGTATTTAGACCGAAATCGAAGTCGAGAAAATGAAGACAGGATGGGATAAAGGCAGCCGTTGCGAGAACGAAGATTATCCCTTCAAGATAAAATCCACCCGAGCGGGAATCGAACCCGCCCGCCTAGCGCTTACTAGGGAGACGCGCTACCAACCAAGCTAACTAGGCTGGCTAACCAACCAAAAGTGCCTCTGTTCGAAAGCATTCTAATCTCTGTTTCTTCCACTTTCAGTCCGTCCGATGTGGACAGCTCAGCAGTGAACTCACCAGGCAAATCAAACATGGAGCGCGGGGGCAGATCAGGAGGAGGGAGGCGGAACAATCGGTCCCTCTCGGCTGGAGGATACTCAGGTGGGAGAATAATACATATGAGTTGTCCAGTTCCAAATGTGGACACAAAAAGTAAACTTTTTTTTAGAGAAAACAAGAATACTCATTTTGAAACAAGCAGCCGATTTTAATGGTTTTGGTCTTGAAGCTAAAATCTAAGGGAATCTGTGTCATGTTTCTGGTATTTCTGGAAAATATGGCATTAAAATTAGATATATTAAGGTCAAAGTTCCGAGATGTCCAGTTTTGGCACCGAAATCTCGATTTGTAATATTTTGGAACTGGGCTACTCATAATATGTAAAAGCGTGAGATAACAATTCTTTACAAAAGACCTTGCTTAACTTGGGGGTGAAAAAAATTGCTTACTATTCAGATAATAGGTATTGGGGTATACATATAAACTGTAAGCAATTAATGTTAATACATAGGATGTCTAATATAAACCTAACCAATAATCGCCATTATCTATCTATTTACTCAGGTGGCTACTCAGGGGTAACTAGCAGTTCTACACGCCATGCGGATTTCCCACTCAGGATTCTAGTACAGTCGGACATGGTGGGGGCAATCATCGGCCGACAGGGATCGACGATACGTAACGTGACACAGCAGACTCGAGCCAGGTACAGTTGTCAAAGGGAAAATGAGCGCCTTGAGCTCCTGGTGTGGTATTGCTTACCGTCATTTCCGTGAGATAAACCCATAAACGTCGTATAGGAAGAATTGGGGTTTATATCCTTGGGACCAGAAATATCTGATCCCTTTTATGCTATGAATGAATGAAAAAATAAACTTTTCTAAAACGAAATATACTTGGTAAATAAAATGAATTTAGAGGTATAGGAAAGATTGTGATTTAAATCCTTGGGACTGGATGGACGCCCAGAAATATCTGGGCTCTTTTGTGGTATTAAACTATTTGAAAAATATGGACGGGTCTAATATAAAATATGTACCTACTTCATAAATTTAGTCTTTTGTTTAAATTAGGTAGATACTAGATACCGTAAGTAATTCAGTTTAAGCTGTCTTTTTCTTTTTCCTATAAATCTATTAAATTTAAAAATAGCTACTTGTAAATTCTATGTAGAGCACGAGCCGATATATTTATAATGAATTTAGTTCGGACGTGCTCGAAGTAGATGATAAACCCTTTCCTAACAGTTTTTACTAATGTTAATATCCCTTCCTATTTTATGACTTTTATCATATTTACATACCTATGTCTAGAAAAATCAGAGACGATTTTACTCTGATTTAATTGCTAACACCAGATTTTATTATTTTCATTTACAGGGTAGACGTCCATAGGAAAGACAATATAGGCTCGTTAGAAAAAGCCATCACCATTTATGGAAATCCAGAAAACTGTACCAATGCGTGTAAAAAAATCCTAGAAGTTATGCAACAAGAGGCCAACAACACAAACAAGGGAGAGATTTGTTTGAAGATCTTGGCGCATAACAATCTCATAGGACGTATCATTGGGAAAGCAGGGAACACAATCAAGAAGATCATGCAAGACACAGACACCAAGATCACAGTGTCCAGTATAAACGATATCAATAGTTTCAATGTGGAAAGAATCATCACTGTGAAGGGAAGTATTGAAAACATGTCCAGAGCAGAAGCGCAGATCAGCGCGAGGCTAAAACAGAGTTATGAGAACGACATGCAAGTGATGAGTCCTCAGAATATGTTAGAATCATCACTGTGAAGGGAAGTATTGAAAACATGTCCAGAGCAGAAGCGCAGATCAGCGCGAGGCTAAAACAGAGTTATGAGAACGATATGCAAGTGATGAGTCCTCAGAATATGTTGTTCCCCGGTCTACATCCCATGGGAATGCTCTCCATGGGTTCTGGCTTAGCATATCCTGCAGGAAGACCACCCTCATATCAACAAGCTCCTCTCTATCCAGCTGGACCAGCACCTCCCACCTCCTATCCCCCTATTTACACCCCTGCCCCCTCCCTGGTGACACCGTTTAGCTCTTCACCCTCGGATGTTCAAGAAACCACGTACCTGTATATTCCCAATAGTACTGTGGGTGCTATTATAGGAACCAAGGGGTCGACCATACGAAACATGATCAGGTTTAGCGGTGCTAGTATTAAAATTGCTCCTCTCGAAGAAGACAGAAGCAATTCCTCAGTGCAACCAACCGATAGAAAAGTCACCATTGTCGGTACTGCCGAGTCTCAATGGAAGGTAAGACAGAACTTCTTGTACATATATGTATTTAGGAAAGCTGATCAATCAAATCTAGTCAAATACCCCGTCTAGTGAGTACCTAGGTATGTCATGCAGCCAATTTTCATTTCGAAAATGCTCGGACATGTTGAAAGTAATTTATCTGAAAGTGCATATTTTGTGTGGTCTCTACCATAAAACAGAGAATGCAAAAATGTAACGAATAAAAATATTTTGGTAATTATTGGTAAAAGGGAAACAATATGGATGTTTACCGTCAGTACAGGTAATACCTACAAATCTACGTAATAATTTAGTGTATAAATTTAATATTTTTCTCAGACAAAGTACCACAGTACCGATTCAATATCCTTTCATTACATACTCTTTAATATCAATTTTATATAAGGTACTTTGTCATACGCCTCCATCTATAAGAAAAAAAAGTACCTAATATCTACCTAACTTTGCACCTTGTGTATTTTTCGACGTCATATTAAATTCCAAGATTTGCGAGCAAGGAATGTCGATTATTGATCTCTGTGTTTGCAAAAAATCTACGCAAAGAGAAAATGAGGTGACTGAGAGTGTTATTTATATCCAGTAATTTGTAAACAACAGCTGCCAGGCATTTTATTTTCAGTCAAAGTAAAGGAGTCATGGTGGGATGTTAGGAAAGTGAATCAATTATTTATTTTCGTAAATTTATCACTGCCCAAATAATTCTAAAACAACCTCTTCTTCCTTAAAGCGATTTTCTGGATGCACCCTCTGATAAATTTTAGAAATATCAGGACCTACTTTAGAACCAAGTTTTTATTTGCTGTTCCTCCACTACACCAGGAGGAGCTGAAAAGCCCATCCCACGTCAGCGATCAGACACTTCGTAAAGCATTCTCCAAACAAGAATAGAATTCCAACGATTTTATTTTGAGTAGGGAAACAGTTCAATTATTAATTTAGGGTAACGGTAAGGAAAGTACCTATGAGAGATCATCTGTCAGGCGTTCTCCTAATGAAAAGTGTTGACTTTGTATTGACCTAGGATCTGCCAGAAGAGTAATGTTAGTGTTTCATTCATTAGGAGTATTCCTCTGAGAGAGGCACAGCAGTTAGGAGAATATCCTGTGATACAGGCAA
>NW_007381307.1:9558-14153 GCF_000475195.1 Diaphorina citri | reverse complement strand
TCGTGCGAGGATTTCAATTGTTTTAATTAAAAACTTGGGGATGAAATTATTTGGAACTTTTTACATTATTTTAAGTTCCAAGTTTTTTTTTTAGAAATCCCTTTCTTCTCTTCTTCTTATTCTTCATTTTCTTTTCCTCCTCCTCCTCCTCCTCCTCCTTCTTCTTCTTTTTCTTCTTCTTCTTCTTCATTAGTATCTGGGTCGTGCGAGGATTTCAATTGTTTTAATTAAAAACTTGGGGATGAAATTATTTGGAACTTTTTACATTATTTTAAGTTCTAAGTTTTTTTTTGAAATCCCTTTCTTCTCTTCTTCTTATTCTTCATTTTCTTTTCCTCCTCCTCCTTCTTCTTCTTCTTCTTCTTCATCTTCATCAGAAATCCCTCTTTTAAGGGAAAGAGGGTGTAGTCTCCTCCTCCTTCTCCTCCTCTTCTTTGTCGCTTCTATTTTTATCTTGCGCTTTTTGCGAAATGAATCTATCAGTTTTTCCTTCTCTCCCTGTCCACTTAAGCCACTTAGTGAGGGATTAGCTAGTTCATTTAATTTAGGTCAAAGGCATTTTTATCTTGCGCTTTTTGCGAAATGAATCTATCAGTTTTTCCTTCTCTCCCTGTCCACTTAAGCCACTTAGTGAGGGATTAGCTATTTCATTTAATTTAGGTCAAAGGTGAAATCAGAACTGAGACATAAGACCTCTTGGGCACATACCTATGTAATCAGACTAAAAGGAAAAATTCTCACTCACCATTAAAAGTAGTACCTCTAACTACCTATTACATTCCTACGTACATAGGTACATCAGGCCAGCCACTCGATACCTATCATCAGGTAGCCCTGACATTTGGACCTTTTCAGCCGTACCTGTCAGGTCTACCTGATAGTGAGTGGCTGGCCTTAGGTATTGAGCACCATAAAAATAAATAAATACCTCGGTAAATATTTTTTTTATATAACCTATTATATAATTTAATAAAATAATTACTAATAAATAATAAAATCAACACTCACCATCCCTTGGTCACATGGGCCGCTAGAAGCGAATAGTCTTCGTTCATGGGTGTGAACATCTTCTGACAATGGATCCTAATGTCGCCCTCTCCCTTATGGGTGACAATGAGCGTACTATTGTGTCCCTTCACGTGATAGCTCCTGCTGTGGTCCAGAGTATGCCAGGTCCGATGTAAGGTAAGCCAGGATGGGAACTTGCACTTGCCCCCGCCGTGGTGACTGGACTCCACTGGAAACAGAAAACGAAAGAAGGGGTGGTTATTTTGAAGTCGAATAGAAAATTTGTTTAGAAACCAACGTGCAACGTAGGTTAACTGAAAATAGAAAATGAATAGTAGGTATAATTATTAGTAATCCTTATTTATTTATTGAGACAGATATAAATAGATAAATGATAATCTTTACCAGACCTAATACCTGTAGGTAACAATTTAGGGGGAAGGATTCCAACAAAAACGTCCACATTTGTACCTATCTATTGAGTTTTTCATTCCTCCAAATTCCTTTGATTTTAGGTTGATATAGATAATATTATAGATCGTTATCGATCGACTGTAGGGGAGACACATTTTCCATTTTCTGGCAACATTGATAAAGGAAGAAAACATAGATGATAAAACGAACCTTGCTATATACGAGTAGGTACCTACATCTTTGCGAAATTAACAGAAATGTCAGATATCACAAGTCCCAGAGCCCAAGACATAAACATTAGGAAATACCTACATAAATTAAACACTCGAAGAAAATAAAGCCCGGTGGTGTGATTAATGAACGGATACACCTCCAGTATTCACATCCATCTCATACACTGGAGAGGGATGATGGGAGTTCAATGAAATTTGTTGAATAAAGCCAAGAACATGGGCTATTGTCACAAAGGAATAGCACAACACTCTTGTCTTTCAGTCACCTATAAAGTTTGTCTTTCAATCACCTATAATATTCTTTTCTCCACTTTTTATGCAAGGATCATAATGAACAATTAGCAGAAATGAAAGATGGAAGTAAACAGCAGTGCTGCTCAGAAGCAGCGGCAGTAGTACCTAGTAACGCAGCGTTCAGAATTCAGATCAGAACTGGGAACTGGATAACTAACTTTTGATTGAATCGAGTAAAATGATAGAAAGCAAGAAACATTTCTAATCTGATATCCTATCATCCTAGATTTCGCTAGAGAAAACAAAACATGTAGGTACACTAGAGGTACCTATATTAATTCTGATTACATATAGGTACTTGTTAGCTGTATAGGGACTTGGTTCCTTGACCTGTAAATAAATTTATAGGTAAGAACAGAAACAATATACATATTAGAAGGATAAGAGATAGGTAAGACCTTCAAAATAAATAGGAACAAGGTTGAACAACTAATAAGCGGATTAACTCACCACAAATGCCACCCGAAAAAAAACTGGTTTTTGGGGGATTTTTTTTTTTCACATTTTCTCACACAAATGAGCTCTGATCTCGAAATTTTTCGCGACGACCTATGAACTCAAAGCGAGAAAGTTTTGGATAACACTTCAGTCGATCATTTAAGACCGGTTTTAGCGTTATCTATGTTAAGCTACGCCGAGCAAGGCCAATAAATGGATGGGTGACTTGAACCTTATATTGGGAATAAAGGGAGAACGGGCTCTAGTCTTGATTTTAAATCATTACATGAAAGTAAAATCGAAAAATCAAATCAAGAATAATAATAAACTGAATATTAAACAAATTAGGTAGGTACATAGGTACTGATCGAATAAACTAGGGGCTAAATAATTCCCGGAGGGACGGGCCCAGCTTGTTTGATTGTATAGCACATTGCATAACCAAATAAATTTCCGGGCGTTCATAAAAATCGATATTATTCACTTTTGAGGGATAAGTTTTAGCGTTTTACTTTTACCTACCTATGATGGAAAAAAAAGGTTTTTTGGTTCTCTGGACAAAATTTGCACCATCAAAAGACCTTTCATTTGATATATAGGTCGACTAGGTTTGGATAAGTCCTTCTATGGGGGCAGACTGACAGAGTGACAGACAGACAGACGACACCGAAGCGAATACAATAGTCCGTCCCTTATACCTTTTTATTACTATTGTAGGTAATAATAAAGGAAGGACGGACTAAAAATGAAACCAAATCTTCTCCCTCACCTTTTCAAGATCAAGAGGGAGCAAAATTTCCAAGACAGCACAAACACAGTAAGCTCTTTTTATTGTCACTCGGCCATTATTCTTCATTTTGATCTTCTTCCTTTTTTTACAGCTTTTCTTCGGCAGTTTGCGTTTTCTTCTCCTCTCTTTTAAGTGACTTACTTTATTGACCGATTCTTGATTTATTTATGTCCCGGTATTTATTTTATTGGAAGAGGTTTGTAGGTAAGGGTAAATGTTTGAGAACAAAAGCCGACCTGTCGAGAGGTAAAAGGAAACCTCATTTCTTTATCTTTTATCTTCTGTAACTCGTGTTCTTGAATCGAAATGTAAATCTGGGAAAACCATTTGTTTAAAATCCTTTCCCAGAATTCCCGGGAAAACTGGAAAGAGTGGAAAGGTTTTTTTTTCGGATAACGATGAACAGGGACATGTTCTGGATATCAACAGCTATGGTTTTTAGTTTTTACACCATTTGTTCAGTTCTCTGAAAAATGGCTTCCATTGGGCCCAGAATTGGTAGACCTTTTTAAACAAATTTTGCCTAGGTACCTAAATACCTACTTACATATACTTTTTTTTTACTGCGTGTTTTTTTTTTTTTTTTTTTTTTTTTTTTTTTTTTTTGGATAACGATGAACAAGGACATGTTCTGGATATCAACAGCTATGGTTTTTAGTTTTTACACCATTTGTTCAGTTCTCAGAAAAAATGGCTTCCATTGGGCCCAGAATTGGTAGACTTTTTTTAAAAGAAACATTTAAACATACTTATTTCTTATTTTAGTACCTACTTATACTTTTTTTAGAATTTACCTATAGGTACTTTGTTCATCAAGCTTTTTTTTTTTTTTTTTTTTTTTTTTTTAGAAAATTTAAAGTTTTTTTTTTTTTTTTTTTTTTTTTTTTTTTTTTTTTTTTTTTTTTAGAGAACTATGAGTAGAAAGTAAAAAGAAGCGAGAGGCAACAACATACAACACCCAAGAGTGACAATGTTTCACCTGTTAATCTAATGAGATTTAATGTTTACTCAAGCACAAGTGTACAGGAAAACTTTTTTAATTAGCTCAAATATTCAGCCTGGTACCTACCTACTGGCTTTGAACTATACTCCAGTGTCTCGTAAGATGATACCTACACAAATTATAATACCTTCCTAGTTCCTAAAATACCTAGAGGTAGGTAATATGAATTTTTATTATTTAATTATAATTTATTTACGTATGCCAAGGGGTATATTGTATTTTTGGCCGAAAATTCAGAAAAAAAAATGGCAATTTTGCCTCTCTAGTCTCTCCTCCTACAGGTTGAAAATTGAAAACAGACAATATAGAGAGTCCAGAAAACGAGAGAGAGAGAGAGCTAGGGAGAGGGAGAGAGGGGGGGAAGAAAAATGGAGAAGGAGAGATAAAGGATCCAAAAGAAGAAGCCAAAAAAAAT
>NW_007381307.1:0-5000 GCF_000475195.1 Diaphorina citri | reverse complement strand
ACTTCATTTTCACTACTCCTAAATGGGTAGAATGTAGTTCTTGTAACAACATTTTCCTACACCCTGGAGGAATGACTAAACGGTGCCCCCACAAAATAAATCCCTGACTAACAGATAATTCATTTTTCTTAGTTAAATAGGGTTTCAATTCCAATTCATCAGGGTTTAAACCCCCTGAAGGCCATTGCCCAGTTAAAATACAATTATAGACTTTGCTTAACACCAAATCCCGTTGGATCTCTGATACAATATCAACATCAGTTACAACCTCAATATCATCTAATATGAAATTTAAATACAGACAATCAGAGACATCTATTTCTACATCATCCAGATCAACCCTGAGAGGAGCACGTGACAAGATATCAGCACTTATATTATCAGAACCCCTCACATATTAGATCTTATAATAATTGTAACCTTGCAAGAAAACAGCATAGCGCTGCAAACGTTGAGCTGACATTGTGGACAGACCTTTTGATTCACCAAAAATGTGTTAAATGTGGGTAAGAGGACGGTGGTCTGTATGCAATGTGAACTCAAGTCCATACAAGTATTGGTGGAAATACTTAACAGAATATACTAGCGCTAATGCTTCCTTGTCTAGAACAGAATACTTCTTCTCCGCAGGTGATAAGGTTCGGGAACAGAAAGCAACTGGCCTCTCATTACCCGCCTCATCAATCTGGGACAAAACACCTGCAATGCCCACATTGCTAGCATCTGTGCTAAGAATAGTTTCCAGATTAGGATCATAATGAGCTAGAATTCGTTCAGACCTAATCTCTGCCTTGATATCATTAAAAGCCTTGTCATGACTTTTATTCCATTTCCAAGCCATTTCCTTTTTTAATAAATCATACAGAGGACTAGCTATGTGGGACATCTTAGGTACAAACTTAGCATAGTATGTAACTAAACCTAAAAATGACTTCAATTCAGTAACATTAGTAGGAACATTTATAGCGTTGATTGCATTACTTTTGCTATCCGGCACTGATATTCCCTTTTTATTAATAGAATACCCAAGAAATTCAATTTCATCTTTGAACAACACACACTTGTCAATATTGAGTGTGAGGCCTGCCTCCGCAAGTTTGTTCAGAACAGTTTCTAAATTTTTCAACAAGTCATTCTCATCAGTACCAGATACAAAAATATCATTAAAAAAACAATTTACTTTGACAAAGTCACAACTTTGAGGCGGGGGTTTTTTTTTTTTTTTTTTTTTAATGTGGGGTTGTACAATGTACATCCATGGCTGCTTTCCCAAGTTAATCTTCTTCAAAACGCAGTGATCGAGTTAAAAATCTCCTCTCTCATTGCACTTAGCTCGGGTATTCAGGCCAAAGAGTTAAAGGCGAGCCGTGGGAATTCGAGCGCAGTGCACCCAGCCAGATATCATGCTAGAGGGCAATTCCAAAACCCTCCCCGACAAAAACCCTTCCCAAAAGTCCCCCTTCCCAAAAGTTTACCCATATAGATGACCCTAGAGCACGCAATCCCTTCTTTAGATCCCCATTACCTCCCTTTCCACCTCCGGGACATATAATTGTTATTTCACACACAAAATAAAGTTCCTTCCGTTGGTTTTGTTGTTTTTCCTCCTCCTCCTCCTCCTCTTTGCTGCTTCTCCTTTGTCCCACTACTTCTTGTTCTACTGTTTTGCTTCTTCTTCTTCTACTACTAATTTTTCTTCGTCTTCTTCTTCCTCCTCTTCTTCTTTTGCTTATTTTCGAAACGTTCCCTATTCCAGAGGTTCTAATGACTTTGGTACCTAACTGTGGAATTTTCATGTCTTCTTACATTTTGGGTCTTGAGAGGATAAAAAGATCTACTTATCTACCTACCTAGCGAATGACCGAAGAACTTCAGGAAGGAAATTGTGGGTACCTACTCAGTTCCTTTTTGTAGTGGATGTGCCTAAACTACTTAAGCAATAAAATTTTAGACCTATAATTCTAGACGACTGTTAAGTTACACACACAAATCTCGATCTTTGCCTTTTTGTATTTGATAAGTCAGATAAATAATTAACAAGCAAAGAAAAGGAACTACAAGCAAATATATAGGTATACCTAACCATTACGGAGCAAATTGGTATATGTATATCTAACCATCACGGAATAGAGAAAATGAGGAACAAAGAAGGAAACTTTTGTTAGAAAATAGCTACCTACCTCTATAAGTAGAGAGTATGTCAACAATGTTGAAGATGAGAGAGAAAGAAAGAGGGGGAGAGAGGAGAGAAGGAGAGAGAGAGAGAGAGAGAGGGGGAGGGAGGAGAGAGAGTAAATAAACGAGAATCTTATTCATAGGCTTGGAGAAAGTAGACGAAGTGAAACCTCATCAAAGAGGAAGAAGGAGGAGAAGAGGAAGGAAAAGGAAGGGAGGGAGGAGGGAAAGAGAAGGAAATATTAGAAAGGCCACTCGAAGGAATAGAGAGAGAGAAGAGATCATGATTTTTATTAGAACAATGCATTTCCTTTTAAATCTAGAGGGAAAGAGAGAGAGAGAGAGAGGGAGAGAGAGATGATAGAGGAGAGAAGAAGAAGGAAAAGAAAGGGATAGAAAGTTGAGAGAGGACAAATGCAGTTCTAGGGAACAGATAGGTAAGGGTGAGGGAGAGCGGGAAAAATGCAGATAAAAGGTACAGATTGTTGTAGGAAGTTTACAAAAGAGGAGGAGGAGAAGAAGAAGAAGAAGAAGAAGAAGAAGAAGAAGAAGAAGAAGAGAGAGAGAGAGAGGAGGGGGAATTTCCTATACACAAAAGAGGAAGTGGAGATAAAGGAAGGGGTGGTAATTTCTACCGTGTATTGCGTAAGGTAAAGGATTATCATGCAATATGCAGAAATGTGCAGTGTAGTGAAGAGTGCAGTGAGGGTGTGCAGTGCATAATATGAGTGCATACTTATGAGTAGGGGTGGAGAGGATAAGGAGGGGAGTAGGCGGGAGAAAAGGTTGGCAGGGGGGATGCACAAGGGGACAGGCCGGAAGGGAGTGTAATTTGAGAGGACATAGAGGGAAACAGGGGTGCATGGGGGTAAGCGTGATCTTAAAGATTTCTAACATTCCTCTCCTCTCCTCTCTTTTCTCAACTTCCTATTCTAATACCACTCTCTCTTTCGCTCTCTCTCTCTCTCTCTCCCTTTCTCTCTCTCTTTTTCGCCCTACTCCTCACGGGCCTCGCTCCCTCCTCAAAAGTTATTTTTTATTTCTCCTATCCCATATCTCATCTTTCTTCCCCTCCTTTCCCGGTACAATAATATCCCCTCTTCTATTCTATTTCACTTTAACCTACCTCTCCCGCTCCTCTTCTCCAACAGAAACCTATCACTAGACTCCCCTTTTCTCCTATTACACTCTCATCTGCCTTTTCCCCTTCTTCCTGTTATGATTCCCCCCCTTCTATTCTATACTGGATAGGAGGAGGAGAAGAATTGCCCCCCCCCCTCCCCCTTTCAAAACCCACTCAACTTCTCATTCCCTACCGTTTCAACTCATTATAATTATGCAACGCCTTCCTTCGCCCTCTCCTCTTGCAAAAAAACTCTGACTTGTCCCCTCCTTGCCTCCTATCTTCCCGCTGCAACTTCCTTCCCCTGATTCATAGACGAGAAGACGGGGAATCCCAGGTCGCGGCGCGGCGCGTGCCTCTCCCTGTCCAACCGTAGGCGCGTACCTCAATCACGGTCCCGTCTTCAGAAACTCCATTTATGCCAATGCGCTTCCCTTCCCCCCCCGCCCCCCCACAGCTTTCGACTCCCCCCCCCCCCCCTTCCACCGCTTCCATAGTCCTTGATAAAATGCATTTTTAATCCCCCCCCTCCTATCTTCTCTCTTGTTTTTGTGACCCCGCCCCCTCTTGAACGACTTTTAATGATGAAAGAAATGAACTGTTCTTCAGCTTTATAATGGAGGAGGAAGAGGAGGAGGAGGAGGAGGAGGAGCGAGATGCGAAGATGAAGAAGAGAAAAAGAAGAGGGAAGAAGAGTAAGGAGAGAGGGAGAAAATCAAGGGAAAGGAAGAGGAAAGATGAAAAAAAAGTAGAGAGAGTGACAGAGGCAATAGAGAAAGAGAACGAAAGAGAGAGAGAAGAAGAAGGAGGAGGAGGAGGATGAGGAGGTAAAATAGAAAGAAAGAGATAGTCCAAACAAAAGGATCTATAAATACTACTCACAAGTAAGTTCGAAAAGGAATATGTAGGTACAAAGAAGAAGAAGAAGGAAAAAAAAAAGAAGGAGAAAATACACAATGAAGAGGTACAAGTTCAAGAAAGGAATGTAGAGGGAAAAGGAGAATAATGAGAAGAAGGATTAGAGTCTTCTCTTCACTCCTGAGGGGGCAAACCTTGAAGAGGACAAAGGGTCAGAAGGAAATAAGGAGTAAAAAAAATCTGGTGTGAACATCACACGACTTTCCTTATCCTATTGAAAAATGCTTATTTGGGTGTTCTTCTATTGTAACTTTTACAAAATATGTTTAGTCAGTATAGCTGAAAACGGCCAAAAAAATGGTCGAAAGACGCCAAAAAGCGGACGAAATGCCAACCACAGCACCTATCCTAACCAAAATTTTTGTGTTGCATCGTCATATTTGTGAACTACATACCAAATTTTAAGTCTCTAGCTCATACCGTTCCCGAGATATTATTGAATTACACCGAAAATCGCCAAAAAGCGGACAAAATGCCACCAAGCGTTGCACCGATCTTAACCAAAAGTTTCGTGTCGCATTCTTGTCACATTTCACAGCTCCATGCCAAATTTCAAGATTCTAGCTCTTACCGTTCTCGAGATATTTTGTTTACAGACAGAAGGACAGACACAGACTCTCTGGGGACCTCAAAACGTGTTTTGGCACTAAAAACTGACTATCGAAAATTTGACCCGATTACATTACTTTCTTTCCTATAGGATAAGGAAAGTAACAAGCTGGGTCCGTCCCTCCGGGAATTTTTTAGGCCGTAGTTTATTCGATCGTGGTTAAAGAATACCTAT
>NW_007381306.1:0-14371 GCF_000475195.1 Diaphorina citri | reverse complement strand
GCTTCTATTTTCTACCTCCCTAAATACAATTCCTCCCAACCCCCTGATACAATTTCTTCCTTCCCCCTAATACAATTTCTTCTAACCCCCTAATACAATTTCTTCCTTCCCCCTAATACAATTTGTTGTCTTAACGCGGCTTAAGATAGCTTAACCTCAATTAGGGTGAAGGAGGTTGCACGTAGGGTTGCACAAGTAGGGTTGCAGCTGGGGATTATCCCATAGTGAGATGCATTTAGCTTGCACGTGAATAATATTACCTAATCCTAATACATAATGAGCCAGCGGAGATAGCACGTTGAATTCTCCGGTCCTGATTGGTTGGAAGTCCAATATACACAAATAACTTAAGAGGTTTGACAGAGGGAACTGTAACTGCTAAGGTCTTATCGTCCCGAAATCGAAGAGGGAAGGAAGACAGGATAGGAGAAAGTCAGCCGAAAACTAGAAGAAAGACAAGATAGGAGAAAGCCGGCTGTTTCGAGAATGAATCTTATCTGTTTAGGATAGAGGCCGCCCCTTGCGGGAATTAAACCCTCGACCTAGCGCTTACAGGGCAGACGCGCTACCTTCAAAACTAACTAGGCTGCAGAGTTCAAAGTTTGATTGATTGATTGTTTGCTTGCCGAGAACGAACACCAGTTCCAAATGGATCACTGAAGACAACGTTGGACGTGGTTGGTATCCGAATGAGTGACCATCTGGTCGATTGCGTGCTGGCTTTTCCCGACCTCACTCAGGCTGAGCGAGGTTAATGTGAGGAGACGTATAGTTTGTGGCCGAATGGAGAGCGAGGGATATACCTAATTTGAAAGAAGAAGGCAGCGGCCCTTTTCCTCCTGTACCGTTACATAGTTCATAATTATCGTATTTCGCCGTCTACCGTATTTATGGCTGTGGAGGGGCATCCTTGAATCCCAGGGGTGGGGGGGTGGACACGAAATGAAAAATTAAAGGACTTTCGGGGATATAAATAATTTACCCCGACCGGCCCTATTAAATTTGTCTTTGAAACAATGGTGTAGATGTAGAGTTTCCCCCCTTCGTTTGATGATCAAATTGACCCCCGTGAAAGTAACAATGGTGTCGCTAAAAGTCGTTAAAGGTAGGATGAGGGCACTTGTGAAAGTTTGTTTGGGAGCAGGGGTGATTTTAGGGGAGAGCCTATCCTCAAGGTGTTTGAGGTCCTCGCCCCAGATATTACATGAGATCAAAGAATATGAATGGGAGCAGGGGTGATTTTAGGGGAGAGCCTATCCTCAAGGTGCTTGAGGTCCTCGCCCCAGATATTACATGAGATCAAAGAATATGAAAGAATACGATTTTCTTGGATTTCTCTTGCCTGTCCATGTCCATAGTAGGTGCATTTTCCTTTCAGGAGAATGACCACTGGAAAATTGACTAGTACTCCATTCAGTTTCTATTGGAGCAGTGGTCCATTTTCCAACGATCAGTATGGTCAGTTTTCCAAGAGGAAAATACCTGGTCTATACACATTGCACACAAGATTATCACGAGACTGCGATAAGAAAGGGGCGATTCAGCCCTACAAAGCAGTATTCATAAACAAGTTATAGGTACCTATTCTAATACCAGCCACTTATGTGAGTAGCAGGTATAAAATAGCTGACTGCTGACTCATGTTTTAATTGCTGACTTTGGTATTGGTATAAGTAGGGCCATCCGCTTTATTTAAACGCCCTTGTTACTGCGACAGCTCGGAACGGCTGGCTTTCTCCTATCCTGTCTTCCTCCTCTCTTCGATTTCGGGACGATAAGACCATAGCAGTTACAGTTCCCTCTGTTAAACCTCTTTAAAAAAAAAACCTATTCTAATGCCAGCCACTCATGTGAGTAGCAGGTATAAAATAGATTTTAACTGCTGACTTTGGTATTGGTATAAGTAGGGCCATCCGCTTTATTTAAACGCCCTTTGTTACTGCGACCTGGTTAGATGTTTTGTGACATAATAATTGCTGACTTACTTCTATAATGAGTATGCAGAGTCGTGCTGCACTGAAGGAGTAGTGTTTGTCTTCCGTGGCTCTCTCTACAATCAGCTTGGCGAGTTGCATCAGCTTTTGGGTCTCCACCTTGTTCGGATCTGTTGAATTGAGAGAAGACAGTTAAATACGAGACGTTAATTGCACAAGTATAGACCACTCAAGTTTGTCTTCCGTGGCTCTCTCTACAATCAGCTTGGCGAGTTGCATCAGCTTTTGGGTCTCCACCTTGTTCGGATCTGTTGAATTGAGAAAAAAAGACAGTTAAATACGAGACGTTAATTGCACAAGTATGGACCACTTAAGGGGTTTGATAGAGGGAACTGTAACAACGGAGATATTTTCGTCCCAAATTCAAAGAGAAGAGGACAGGATAGGAGAAAGCCAGCCGTTTCGAGAGCGAGCCTTAGCTGTTTAGGATAAAGTTCGCCTTGGCCGGGAATCAAACTCACTACCTTGTGCTTACAGGGCAAGCGAGCTACGCTTCGAAACTAACCAAACTAACTCCATACACAAAAAGCCAACTGCGAGGCTTAGGTGTAGGGGAAACAGCCCTAGAGGATGGGTTAAGCTTCTTCGTATCTGAAGTCTCTAGCGCGCATACCCGGAACTCAACATCCCAGTTGCCCTAACCGAGTCGTAAACAGAAAACTGCCATCTTTCATCAATTTCATACACATCATCATAACTCAACAAGTCTGTGACGTCACCACATCCCTCAACATGAATATTTAAATCCAATTTGTCCTTCGCCTTGTTCAGTTCTTAGCGGGGGAGAGCAGGGACTTATCAGTCCTTTATCCTTGCATTCCTGGCGTAGGCAACTTACTTCCCGTGTCCGCATGAACAAGAAAACAAGGGCTAGTGCTTTCTAAGATTGTTAAAAGGGACACAAGGCCCGATGGAGATGAAATGTTCTTTTCGTTTGAGACACCGATACTCAGTTAGTGTTTCAGGGCTGGAAAGTTTCTCCCCCAAGGGGTTTGACGTCATTGTAATACTGCTAAGGCCAGCTACTCCCTATCAGGTACACCTGATCAGGTTTGCCTCTCAGGTCTACCTGATAGTGTGTACTCATGAGGTTCAGGTAGACCTGACAAATAAAATGTGTATGGTGTAGGGGCTAACAGCCCTTATGGATGGGTTGAGCTTATACGAATTTACGAATCTCTTCCAGCCGTACCGAGAACGATCTTATCTGTTTAGGATAAAGTTCGCCCTGGGCGGGAATCGAACAAGCGACCGGGACAGGTGCGCTACCTTCCAAGCTAACTAGAACTGTCTTCGGATATTTCGTTGGCTTCGGGTTCCATCACTTTCAACCTTTGAAGAACTCTGTATGAATATTCTATTCTGTATTCATATTGAATTCTCATCAGGTGAAGTTAGCTAACAACGTGTGCTGGGTTATAATCAGTGCTTCTCAAAGTTGTTGCCACCGCAGCACACTTTTCAAGAGTCCAATCACAGTTTGAGAAGCACTGGGTTATATCATACAGAAGTTCTCACGTATCAAACCACTTGCCATACCTTTCTATATTGGGAATCATCTTATCTACCACGTACTTAGATATCTGGCCAGCCGATCTAGGTAGTTTGGAAGGTAGAGCGCATGCTTTGTAAGCTCTGGGTCGCCGGTTCGATTATTCCCGCCCGGGGCGAACTTCATTCTAAACAGACTCGGTTCGTTTTCGGAACGGCTGGCTTTCTCCTATCATGTCCTCATTCTCTCTTCGCTTTCGAGGAGATTAGACCTCAGCAGTTACAGTTCCCCCTATCAAAAAGCTGTGGTTGGGTGGAAGAGCTCCTTTTGGAGAATCCTGCCACACTAATGTCCGATCTTACCACAGTGAGCTTTCAGTAAATCCAGAGTTCAAGAAATACTGGCCTGTGTCAAATGGGTGACGTTAAAGAAAGCCCTTGAAACTCTGTTAACTCTCAGTGGTAGGATCAGCCATAAATAAGGGATCAAGAGGAAGAACGGACTAAGCCACGCAGACCTCATTTCGAGATAGTTGGAGTTTTGAAAAAATCGGATTTTGTGGCATAGTCCGTTCTTCCTCTTGGCCTTTCAAATGAAGCCAATAAATCCTTACCTGGAGTTCTGTAAGGAGTTCATGATGAATTCTTTGGCATGCACGTTCAGCTTGTTATTGGCCGGGCCATCTGATCTGACATCTGTGGGGCGATAGAGAAGAAATCAAAATCATTGCAGGTGATTTGGGCATTCATCAATGAAGAGGTGCTCGCTCTATTACACTGTTAGCATAATGGGAAAACTTGTTCTAAAAGCTGACAGTATAAATAAAGCACTATTTCTGCGTCTTATTTCTTACCAATCAAATATGTAAGACCTTGTTTAGACTGCGAGAGTAAAGGGACTTTTCAGTCCTATGCTGGCAGGATAAACAGGGTACCTATATTCTATTCTATATGTTCTACTTCCGAAGAAAGTGTAGAAGAGCTTTTTTTAGGAAATTATTTGCTTAAAGCTCCCGAACGTGGAACGGCTTGTATGCTTTTGATGGAATTTAAGATACCAATTTGGAGAAGTATGGAAAGACCATTCAACCATTTTAAGCCATTCGGGCCTTTGGGTGTCTAAAAAGGCCACTTTTCCGGCTGAGTTCACTGGAATAAAATCTGGAAATCTACCAGTTCATCTTCAACAGTTGTTTTACGTCCTGAATGGCATACTGCTAACGCACTCTATGAGATGTTTCATGAAATTTCTACAAAAATAACGAGCAGTGACCAGTGTTATTATAGGGTTAGGTTAAACGCAAGAAGGAGTTTTCACAATTAGAGCAGTGATTAGTGTTATTATAGATAGGGTTAGGTTAAATACAAAAAGGAGCTTTTCTTTTCCACGGACGTGACTTCTGCATAATTACCAATTTCTAATGATCTTCATTAAAAGTCACAAATTGAACACTTGAACATTTCCATTATCAATTCTCACAAAATCACAAAAGTTATTTAACAAATTTCAATAGTTGGAGCACGAATCACAAGAACGCAGTAATGTAGTTTATAAAGATTTATTCTTTAAACACAAAAAAAAAGGAAATTAATTAAAAATTTAATATCGTTAGGTCGAACACGAATCACAAATTGTCATAAATTACAAATTTCCGATACTGTCATAAAAATTGTCCGTGCGTCCGCGATAGCCCGTGATCACAGATTGTTTACTGTCATAAGATATTCTGGTCAGACTCCAAGTAACTTATGAACCATAGCACTATGTTTATGAGAGGAAACTCACTCGTGAGCCACAGTTCTTTATTAGAGATGTGAGAACTATAGTGTGTTTATGAGAGAAAAAATGAATTCTATTGAAGACCAAAGTGTTTCTCCAACCTGGTTGAATCCCCTATCACTCTACTTACTTGGTGGTCTATAGATTTCCAACGTGGGCTGCTTCCCTCGTCCGGGCATGGTGAGAGGTCCTGGGTACGAATCCCGCTCTTGTCGTGTCTGGAGGATAGACTTTGTTTGGATGTCCTCGGTTTGTTCACAAAGATGTCTTCTCCGTACGCTTTTACAGTCTTTACACCCTGAGGTGGGTGCGTAGCTTAGTAGTTCCTTATTCACACAACCTGTAGAAAATAATAAACAATACAGGTCGTTTCTACAAGGCGGGATGAACACAGGATCAACTAGTAAGCGTAAGAGGTCGATGAATTTTAAAGGGATTTAACGTCTCTACCTCCTCTACATAAGAGGTAACTTATGTGGAGAGGTTTTTAATACATTCGGAGACCAACTATCCCTACTCACCCAGCCTGAGTGGGGCCGCGGGAAAAGCCGCGAACTATTCCGGATCCTAACCACACGGACGGGTTTTATAGCGAATGGCTACTTAAAAGCTTAAAACAGTTCAAAAATTCAGAGAATTTCGAAAAAATTGTCACCAAAAGTACCTATTATTTTTGCATAATGTCCGCAGAGCGATGTACTCCGCTTTCGATGTATTCCTACGAAAACTGACGGACGGACTGAATACAAAACAAACACTGATGATTGGATAGTTGGATACATACACTCCTCGTCACATCACTGGCTACATTGCTAATGAATGACTCAGAAATATGCTCCGCTATACACATTGCACACAAGATTATCACGAGACTGCGATAAGAAAGGGGCGATTCAGCCCTACAAAGCAGTATTCATAAACAAGTTATACCTATTCTAATGCCAGCCACTTATGTGAGTAGCAAGTATAAAATAGATTTTAACTGCTGACTTTGGTATTGGTATAAGTAGGGCCATCCGCTTTATTTAAACGCTCTTTGTTACTGCGACCTGGTTAGATCATTTTCAATCATTTCACCGTAACAAAGCCGACTTTTTCCAATGCATTCGTCAAATCGTCACCAAATTAGGTACTCCTAACCTATCTTCCCACGGATTTACCGAAAAGCAACTGAATAGTTGGTAACCAGTTAGAAACTCGAGTTCCTTTGGTGAAGAAAAATAGAAAATAGTCAACTTTACAAACCTTTACCTGAGAAAATTCACTACATTGGGTGTCTGTTGTCAATGATAAAACGTCAAAATATCTACTTTATCATAAAAAACAACGCCATTCAAACGAGATAAAAATGTTAACATTGAATTATAAGCCAGCCTAGTTAGCGTTTAGCTCTCTCTCAAGATACGACGGAAAATTAACCCTTCCAGGCTTCTCGCAGAAGCGTAGTCGCGCGACTTTTAGTTGCGCGGAGCCGCATGATGTCGCTTGAAAATCAAACTTATAGAAATGGTAATGGTACAGACTACTACAGACCTTTCACACTGAAGTCGAGCAATTTAGGTCTCCCAGGGTGAGATCTCTATCATTTTCATAGGTGTGCATTTTCAGGCGGTATCAAAGCTTCCAATGTGCGACGGGGCTAGTAGTTTCTATCCATAGAAGTCTATCCATACCAATAGGTTTGATAGAGGAAACAACAGAGGTCCTTTAGTCCCGAAATCGAACAGAGAATGAAGACAGGGCAGGAGAAAGCCAGTCTTTCCGAGAACGAACCTTATCTGTTTTGGATAAAGTTCTCCCCCGGGCGGGAATCAAACCCTGGCGCTTACAAGGTGCGCTACCCTCCAAGCTAACTAGGCTGGTTCTACGTTCTTTGGAGTTTATGAAAAAATTCACCCCCGGGCGGAATCGAGTCCGTGACCTAGCGGTTACAAGGCAGTCACGCTACTCTCAAATAACTCTAAGCTAACTAGGCTCACTAGGCTGGGGAATGTTGAGAACCAGTGGTATAAACAATGACTAAGTCACTATAGTCTGATGAGCGTAGGATGGTGGTGCATTCCGCTATAGTGCGACACCAGACCTATACATAATAATAGAGCTATAGGTACTGTCGCGGGCATAGGAAGGTCCCCATATGAGGCCCTGACAGGGGCGATGACAGCCCCCGACCTAGGGGCTAGGTCAAAAAAGGGGCGCCTCTTTGCAACAATGTTTACAAACAAGAATGCGCAGTTTTAGCTTAGTTGGACAGGATTATTTTCAACTTATTGTTTCATTACAAATTTTCATCAGTAAATGGTTTCAGCAAAGGAACCATTCATAAGGGGAATTGCCTTATGAATATGGATGGTTCTTTTCTGCTTAATGTTGTCCAATGGGGTACTCGTATTTAGGTAGTTCAGTTTGAAAGAAGTTTAACGTCACTGTATCACTGCTAAGATTTTTAGTGACCTTTACCTTCTAACCAGCGGATAAAGTTCTCCCCCGGGCGGGAATCAAACCCGCGATCTAGCACTTACAAGGTGCGCTACCCTCCAAGCTAACTTGGCTGGTTCTACGTTCTTTGGAGTTTATGAAAAAATTCACCCCCGGGCGGAATCGAGTCCGTGACCTAGGGGTTACAAGGCAGTCACGCTACTCTCTCATAACTCTAAGCTAACTAGGCTCACTAGGCTGGGGCATGTTGAGAACCACTGGTATAAACAATGACTAAGTCACTATAGTCTGATGAGCGTAGGATGGTGGTGCATTCCGCTATAGTGCGACACCAGACCTATACATAATAATAGAGCTATAGGTACTGTCGCGGGCATAGGAAGGTCCCCATATGAGGCCCTGACAGGGGTGATGACAGCCCCCGACCTAGGCAATCGAAAAACGAGTACAAATTTTTGTCGATGGTGGGAATCGAACCCGGGACCTTCTGCATGGCAAGCAACCGTGTCATTGATATGTAAAAGGCTTCATTGACTGCAGTATACGGGATGTATCAGTACATCATACCCGGGTGAATTACAGGAGGTCTCTGGAAGAACACGTTGGGGTTACTCGAGTAGGTAGGCTTCAGATCACTGGGGTCAAACCCTGTAGAAACGTAAGAGAATTTGGTTAGTAGGTGTAATACTGTAGATACCCGAGGTACGTAAACAGATCTAAAGGATGGTTAAGCTTCTACGAATCTAGGTATGTACCAGGTAGCCAAGTACCTACCCATCATGGTCCTCCTAAGCCACGTTTTTTGCCAGCCTAGTTAGCATAGTAAGCAGTAAATAATCTCACAAAACTACATATGAAGTAAATTTAATCCACACTCGATCAAAAAGGTTTGTCGAACGCACTTGACAACGCAAGTCCATTTAAAATCTTGAATCGATTTGTTTATCTTTTGAATATTTTCATTAACAATTTTTCAAACACAAATCACAAAAAAGGAGTTACAAATTTATATCGTTAGGTCGAACGCGAATCACAAATTGTCATAAATTACAAATTTCCGATACTGTCATAAAAATTGTCCGTGCGTCCGCGATAGCCCGTGATCACAGATTGTTTACTGTCATAAGATATTCTGGTCAGACTCCAAGTAACTTATGAACCATAGCACTATGTTTATGAGAGGAAACTCACTCGTGAGCCACAGTTCTTTATTAGAGATGTTAGAACTTAGAACTATAGTGTGTGTTATGAGAGGAAGGTTGGGTGGAAGAGTATGTAGGTGCACCCAGCAGCAGAAAATCTCCGTGCTCTATCTCGACGTTAACCCGATGTGGCACCCATGGGTCATGGTTTGTTACTTACTTGTTTACTTGCTTAAGTCGTCAGTGCAATAGTCCTAAACTAAAATGGACGCGCCACATAAGGGATCAAGAAGAGACCGCCTTAGCATAATAATACTTAAGTCTTGCAGCACTGGCAGAGGACTCAATATGACGGCATTTGTTTGGTGACCCTGGACACGTAAAGTATGATTTGTTTGAGCTTCATCTTTCACTCTATAAAATGGTTTTTTCGATCTCGGACTTCAGGTATGCTTCTGTCCAACTTCAGTCATCCATTGGGATTGGGAACTATTAAATTCAACGTGCTATCGCCGCGGCCACTGTCCTCTGGCTTTATATTCTACACTGGCTAGATTACCCTATGTTGTTTTTTTAAGAGGTTTGATAGAGGGAACTGTAACTGCTAAGGTCTTTTTGTCCCGAAAGCGAAGAGAGAAGGACAGGATAGAAAGCCAGCCGTTCCGAGAGCGAACCTTATCTGTTTAGGTTGAAATCCGCCGCGGGCATTAATCAAGTTCCTGGAATAGGAAGGTAGGTAGTAGGTACATCCGATGCGCAATCGAAAAACGAGTACAAATTTTTGTCGATGGTGGGAATCGAACCCGGGACCTTCTGCATGGCAAGCAACCGTGTCATTGATATGATATGTAAAAGGCTTCATTGACTGCAGTATACAGGATGTATCAGTACATCATACCCGGGTGAATTACAGGAGGTCTCTGGAAGAACACGTTGGGGTTACTCGAGTAGGTAGGCTTCAGATCACTTGGGTCAAACCCTGTAGAAACGTAAGAGAATTTGGTTAGTAGGTGTAAAATTGTAGATACCCCAGGTCTCTGGAAGAACACGTTGGGGTTACTCGAGTAGGTAGGCTTCAGATCACTTGGGTCAAACCCTGTAGAAACGAAAGAGAATTTGGTTAGTAGGTGTAATATTGTATATACCCGAGGTAGGTACGTAAACAGATCTAAAGGATGGTTAAGCTTCTACGAATCTAGGTATGTACCAGGTAGCCAAGTACCTACCCATCATGGTCCTCCTAAGCCACTAAGCTTCTACGAATCTAGGTATGTACCAGGTAGCCAAGTACCTACCCATCATGGTCCTCCTAAGCCACGTAGGTCTCTGGAAGAACACGTTGGGGTTACTCGAGTAGGTAGGCTTCAGATCACTTGGGTCAAACCCTGTAGAAACGAAAGAGAATTTGATTAGAAAGTGTAGAATTGTAGATACCCGAGGTACGTAAACAGATCTAAAGGATGGTTAAGCTTCTACGAATCTAGAATAGAATAGAATATACCTTGTTTATCCTGCCAGAATGAGACTGAAAAGTCCCTTTACTCCCGCAGTCTAACCAAGGTCTTATTTATTTTCATTGTAAAAAAAAAAAAAAAAAATACAAATTATTTGTTGATGGATTAATTAAGAGAGGAATAGGGGTGTGCCAGGTATGTACCAGGTAGCCAAGTACCTACCCATCATGGTCCTCCTAAGCCACGTTGAATGCATCAGTTAACAATGGGACAGTGAAGTTAAGCAACATTTCGCGTGGTTTGTATATGGATGGGTGACCATATGCCCATATATGGACAATTGCGTGCTGCCGGTTTCCCGAACCCACTCAGGCTGATTGAGGTTAATGTGATGACGCGGATAGGTTATCGCCGAATGAAGGGTAATACAATAGTCCGTCCCTTATACCTTTTTTATTACTATTGTAATAATAAAGGAAGGACGGACTAAAAACCCCGTCACTAAAAACCTCAGTTAGAAACTATGTTTTTAATTTTCACTGGTATTATGTAATCATCGACAAAATCTAATTATCGAGGAACCAGCGCGAACGACATGCCCATAAGCATTGTTAAAGCGCTTAAGAGAAAAAAAAAAAAAGTAAGAGAGACCATTGAAAAAATTCAACAAGTTCCCTTGATTAAACTAAAAAATAAAGATGAAAAAAGTTATAGACATAAAAAAAAAGTTATGACACTTAGGTATGACTGATAATGGTTTTTTATGCAAGGTACCTATGACTAATAACTAATAATGGTTTTTTATTCACTTGGCATTAAAATTCTTGAAATAATCTTCATGTTGTCATCACATAAACATTTCATTCAACTTTGTGGCGCCTACAGTTTTGTCATTATTCTCATCAATTAACCAACCAAGTACCTATGTAGGTATGTACCTACCTAATTAACTCTGGCCAACACGGTAACGGCTATCATGAGGAACATGGAGTAGACAAGAGAGAGAAGGATGTGCGAGAAGGACGTCGAACAGAAGGTGCCTTGGATTCCTGGAATCTGGAAGAGAGGGAAAAAAAATGTATGTGTATATTGTATAATAGTAATAGGTAATCATTCCTATTTTATTTATGAGAACTGGGAGGAGCTCGAACGTCAAGAATTCTAATAAGTGCCCAGGCCATACTAGCACGAAACAACAGAATTTGAGTATTTTCGACATTTTTATACCTTCCTAGTGACTCGATTCACTCAATACAAAAGATCCAAAAGAACTAAACACAATCCAAATTTCTAGTTATAAGCCCAAGAGAGAGAAGGATGTGGGAGAAGGACGTCGAACAGAAGGTGCCCTGGATTCCTGGAATCTGGAAGAGAGGGAAAAAAATGTATGTGTATATTATATAATAGTAATAGGTAATCATTCCTATTTTATTTATGGGAGCTGGGAGGAGCTCGAACGTCAAGAATTCTAATAAATGCCCAGGCCATACTAGCACGAAACAACAGAGTTTTGAGTATTTTCGACATTTTTATACCTTCCTAGTGACTCAATTCACTCAATACAAAGGATCCAAAAGAACTAAACACAATCCAAATTTCTAGTTACAAGCCTTTTTTTTCAAATGAAAGAAGGTTTGAAGGAAGGGACCTTAACCAATGAAGGTCTTATCGTCCTGAAATCGAAGAGAGAAGGATAGGAGAAAGCCAGCCGTTCCGAGAACGAACCTCATCTGTTTAAGATAAAGTTCGCCCGCCCGACCGGAAATTCAACCCGCGATTTTCGCCGCGTGTCCCTTTCGCCCATGTGACAAGGGACATACTACGGGACGGGCATGCTACGGCGCAGACTTACATCGGATATCTCAGCAGGGTCATTCAGAAGCCACTGAGTACCAATGACGAGCTGTGTGGTAACTGCAAAGAAGAGCAACAGGGCCTGATACGGGGCTGGTAGATACACGCCTGTGTTGAGACTAATGAGGAAGACACACTTCACCAGAAGAGTGGAGAACACAATGGCATAGCCCAGCCCTGGAAATTGGAAAAGATATAATATTAGGCCAGCCCTGGAAAACAAAAGAGATATAATATTAGGTCGGCCCTGGAAAACAAAAGAGATACAAATGTTAGGTAGATAACTGGACAGCATTAAACAGAAAAGAAACCATTCGTAACGTAATCCTCGACAGTCCATAAATGTATTTGCATTTGCAACAATCCAGCAACTTTTTGTTTACTCTTTACTCTCCAAACTTGTTTCTGAAACATTTGCGCGACTGTCCCCAAGTGTTTCCGGTGTGTATTAGGCTTAAACTGATAAACGCACAAAATTTATGTCCTCTGTCAATTAGTATCTTCGAACGATAAATTTTATTTCAGTGAGTCAACATGAAAAAGTGTCGAACCGGCATAGGGTATGCAGAAAATTCCACAAAACCACTGATTCAGACCAGAGATATGGAATGAAAAAAAAAAAAATAAATAAATAAAAAAAAAACTGTAATCAGTGATTTAAAAGTAAGAGATTCCTGCCGGTGCGGTGAAATCCTTACGGTGAAACATATCCTCTCTTGCCCTCTTGATGCCCAATTACGCTCCCTCCTCCCTGACCCTCCGTCACTGTCCGATGACAAGGCTGGTGTCGATGTACTCATGTCGCTCTTAAGATCCCTTAAAATCATCGACAAAATCTAATTATCGAGGAACCAGCGCGAACGACATGCCCATAAGCATTGTTAAAGCGCTTAAGAGAAAAAAAAAAAAAGTAAGAGAGACCATTGAAAAAATTCAACAAGTTCCCTTGATTAAACTAAAAAATAAAGATGAAAAAAGTTATAGACATAAAAAAAAAGTTATGACACTTAGGTATGACTGATAATGGTTTTTTATGCAAGGTACCTATGACTAATAACTAATAATGGTTTTTTATTCACTTGGCATTAAAATTCTTGAAATAATCTTCATGTTGTCATCACATAAACATTTCATTCAACTTTGTGGCGCCTACAGTTTTGTCATTATTCTCATCAATTAACCAACCAAGTACCTATGTAGGTATGTACCTACCTAATTAACTCATTGTAAATCCTTGACATAAGAGTTAGACATGTAGGTAGGTTGGTGTCTACTTATTTAATTAGTTAAAAAACTAATGTGAATATTACATACAACATGGAGGGTTATGGGCCCTAGACATGTGGGTAAATGTCCTTAATTACTTAATTATTTATTCACAAATTATTTTAAATGGTACAATATGTACCTACCTACCTACCTGTGTATCACATAGAGTTATTTTCGCAATTATAATTATTATCTATATGCATAAATATAGGTTTCACGTGCAAACACAATAATGCGTACCTACCTAATTAAACATATTGTGGTACTTAGGTCATAGTTAACAATTAATAGTCCGTCCACTATACCTTTTATTAGTACTATTGTAATTTAATAACGGAAGGACGGACTAAAAATGTACCCACCCTCCTACCTACATACCTCGTTGTGGTGTTTAAACCTATTAGGTACATACCTATATGATTGTGTAGCAGACAAAAATAATTTCTTTTAATACCTACATTTCGGTCGAGGTCCTTAGGCGGGAGTTTTCAGTCCCATTTGGACAGTATAATCAGGGTAAATTTCAACTTTTAGAATATTCTGAATTTCTTACGATCCGAATTCATCTCAATTCCCTAAATATCCGCCGTCACATGCAATAACTAGGCCCGACCATGTGTTACAAGTGTTTAGTTGAGTGTACACTGTACAAGCAACACACAACCGTCTAATCCCAATGAAGTCGTATGCAACGTCTAATCCCAATGAAGTCGTATGCATCCCAATGAAGTCGTATGCAACGTCTAATCCCAATGAAGTCGTATGCAACGTCTAATCCCAATGAAGTCGTATGCATCCCAATGAAGTCGTATGAAGTCGTATGCATCCCAATGAAGTCGTATGAAGTCGTATGCATCCCAATGAAGTCGTATGCATCCCAATGAAGTCGTATGTAAATTCTGTGCAACTTTTGAAGATCCAGTCGGGGGTCAGTCACTTATATGGCGG
>NW_007381305.1:13538-14375 GCF_000475195.1 Diaphorina citri | reverse complement strand
TCCCCCGGTACATCACTGTTTGCGTCTTTGGGCCTCCTCTCCTCTATAAAATTCTGTATACGGTCCTGTAGGTAGGTACCTAACTACCTATCTCTACCTCTATACATAAATCAGTATAACTACCTACGAACGTTACCTACCTAATTTTCTTTTCAGAGGTGTAAAATTTAACACGTATCAATTTTAATAGCTGATATCTTTATGTAGGTATCTATTTTAATAGATATCTTTAAGTCCAACATGTAGGTATCTATTTTAATAGATATCTTTAAGTCCAACATGTAGGTATCTATTTTAATAACCTGCGGCAATAAGCCATTACCAAAGTATTGATATATGTATAATATAAACATCTTGGATTCAAATTCATCCAACTACTCATATTCTAAATTTATGGTTACAACTTATAAACAGAATAATTACAGCGTCTAAAAAACAGCTTATCCCATGAATCACAGAAGTTAAGCTACGTTGCGCTTGGTTGGTACCCGGATGGGTGACCATTTGGGCAATCACGTGCTGGCTTTTCCCGGCTCCACTCAGGCTAGGTGAGGTTAATGTGAGGAGGCGGGTAGCTTGTTGTCCAATGGAGGGTGAAACACCACTCACACTCACAGCCTGACTAAAAACCTTACTTAGCAGTTATACAGTAACGTTAAACGATCTTCAGAAAAAAAAGTAAACCTTAACACGTTCAGCGCCCTAATCCCATATGGGGGCTTTTTTAGATTTAGAGCTGGTACCGAAAACCCACATGGGGGTTTTGGGAGATGTGATGAGTTTCTGGTTTCTGTACACTGAACCAGGTTTTTTTTTTTTTTTTTTTTTTTTTTGTTA
>NW_007381305.1:11571-12771 GCF_000475195.1 Diaphorina citri | reverse complement strand
AAAAAAAAAAAAAAAAAAAAATCCGTGTGTAGATATTTCATTTTTATAATTTTGAAATTAATTCTTTTAGGGTAGGTAAGTAATGTGATTTTTATTTAGTTACCTACCTACTTTTTTTTTATCGCCGTTACCGCTGAGATTAATTTGATGGAAAATCCAGAAATCCTTCTAAAAGTTCTACACTAAAGGGTTAAATGAAATGTATCCCTCTTTTCAGAAATCATCGTTCCTGTTGGCCAACCCTGCGGTAAGGACTTTTATTCCCCACGGGCGGGAATCGAACTGAGAACCATGAGTTTGGCAACGTCCACCGTCAAATGTATACTATTGGTGTTTAACTTCATATTTGCAGTAAGTACCTATTTAACTTATTTCCAAACCAAAAGAAAATGGGCCAGCCTTAGCTTGGAATGTAGCGCGTCTGCCTTGTAAGCGCTAGGCCGCGGGTTCGATTCCCGTCCGGGGTGGATTTTCTCCTAAACAAATAAGGTTCGTTCTCGGAACGGCTGGCTTTTTCCTATCCCGTCTTCCTTCTTTCTTCGATTTCGGGACGGTAAGACCTTAGCAGTTACAGTTCCCTCTATCAAACCTTTTCAAATAATAATAATTATTATTATCTTTGATTACCTGGCCCCATTGAGGCCGAGATTAATGTGTTAGTGGGCCAGTAACTTGTAAACCCCTTTAAAAATGAATAACATAATCACAATAAATAGTCAAATAAATTTGCGGAGTTAAGCCATTGCTAAGGTTATTGCCCAAAAGGCAATATCTCAATTTCATTATTTTATCGATTCTAAGATGAGTAGTCCTAATTTCTCTTCTCTCGATCAAGGCTGACATCCTACAGATCATAATAACATAATTTAAAAATCATATGCTGAATTTTATCAATAGTATTTTCATAAGACGTAAGGTACGGTGTCCCAATTCAGTGACTATTACACTGACGTAACTTCGCAGCGGTGTAATTCGATATGAGATGTGTCTTGCAATAATTGCTTTAGTTAAATACCTACCATCATATCCTGAACTGCATAACTTATTACGTATATATGATACCTACAATGCCTACCTACTTATTGGATGACGTGAAGAATATACAATAGGTCTAGATCAGCCATTCTCAATTCAGACCAGCGATCTTCAACCCAGGGTACGCGAGAGACTCTCCGGTACGCGGAAAAAAAAAAAAAAAAA
>NW_007381305.1:0-11077 GCF_000475195.1 Diaphorina citri | reverse complement strand
CCCCCCCCCCTCTTACCCCGGTACATCACTGTTTGGGTCTTTGGGCCTCCTCTCCTCTATAAAATTCTGGATACGGTCCTGTAGGTAGGTACCTATCTCTACCTCATACAGAAATCAGTATAACTACCTACGAACGTTACCTACCTAATTTTCTTTTCAGAGGTGTAAAATTTAACATGTATCAATTTTAATAGCTGATATCTTATACAACATGTAGGTATCTATTTTAATATATATCTTTAAGTCCAACATGTAGGTATCTATTTTAATAACCTGCGGCAATAAGCCATTACCAAAGTATTGATATAAACATCTTGGATTCAAACTCATCCAACGATTCTAAATTTATGGTTACCTATAACTTATAAACAGAATAATTACAGCGTCTAAAAAACAGCTTATCCCATGAATCACAGATGTTAAGCTACGTTGCGCTTGGTTGGTATCCGGATGGGTGACCATTTGGGCAATCCCGTGCTGGCTTTTCCCGGCTCCACTCAGGCTAGGTGAGGTTAATGTGAGGAGGCGGGTAGCTTGTTGTCCAATGGAGGGTGAAACACCACTCACACTCACAGCCTGACTAAAAACCTTACTTAGCAGTTATACAGTAACGTTAAACGATCTTCAGAAAAAAAAGTAAACCTTAACACGTTCAGCGCCCTAATCCCATATGGGGGCTTTTTTAGATTTAGAGCTGGTACCGAAAACCCACATGGGGGTCGGTGGTGTAGTGGTCAAGGCGCTCGCCTGGTAATCAGGAGAGCGTGAGTTCGATTCCCGCCGAAGCATATGATTTTATCCTCAATAAACCGTTCCATAAAATAATAGTAAGAATGTTCAACTGGACTGGAATGTTATTGAAAAGGTAGACCTGACAGGTACGGCTGAAAAGGTCCGCCTGTCAGGTCTACCTGATGAGAACACAGACTATGAGGTAGACCTGACAGGTACGGCTGAAAAGGTCTACTCGTGTCAGGTCTACCTGATGAGCGCACACACTATCACTAGAAGATAGACCTGATCAGGTGTACCTGTCAGATGTACCGGATAGTAGGTGGGTGGCCTCAGAGCCAGTAGGTAGCTGGACTACCTACTGACTTCATGTTGTTGTTGTTGTTGTAGCGGCTTTAGCTTTCGCCGAATGGCGATAGCAGAATAGTTCTGAATGTTCAACTGGACTGGAATGTTATTGAAAAGGTAGACCTGACAGGAACGGCTGAAAAGGTCTACTCGTGTCAGGTCTACCTGATGAGCGCACCGAGATAATGGTGAACCAAACAGACCTACAGACAAACGAAATAGAGATAAAAGTTCGCCCCCTCATCGTTCATTCATTAAGCACTGTTATTCACTATACTGTTGCTATTCACTATACTCATCCAATGACCTTGGCAACCGGTTTGAGCTTAGGTAAGATGAGTTGCATTTTAGGACCGTACCGTACCAATAGATATCGGAATAGGTACCTATAGATACACAGGTATCGATAGAGTACCTATAGGCACCTAGGTACAGGGTATTTTTTTTTTAAAGGTGAGTGTTCCACCGCCGTTTTTATTTCGTAGCAATGGAACAACTGCTACATTAGACGCTTGTGACCTGTATTAACATGCCCATCCCGTAGTATGCCTCTCATCAGATGGGCGAGAAGAAGACACATACTTTCCGTCTGTGTCGTAGCATGCCCATCCCGTAGTATGCCTCTCATCAGATGGGCGAGAAGAGACACAATACTTCCCATTTACGGTGTGAGTTATAGCACCCATCCCGTAGTATGCCTCTCATCAGATGGGCGAGAAGAAGACAAATACTTCCCATTTAGGTGCTGGGTCAACACGAGAACCAGAAAGTAACCCGTAAATATTTGCAATCGAAAAACGAGTACAAATTTTTGTCGATGGTGGGATTCGAACCCGGGACCTTCTGCATGGCAAGCAAAATAAGCTCACCTCTGTCGTCGAGTGGTCAAGAGAATTGACTCTCAACCCGGAGGTGCTGGGTTCGAATCTCGGCCGGGACAGAAATTTTTCGATCAAACCTATAGCCATGGATGTAAAAGAATTTGCCTTGAAGCAATGCGTACCAGGGGGGTTAAAAAAATCTACCAACAAATCAATAAACTTTATGTGTATAAATATTCCAAGTTCTAATCAGAAGTTCAAATCAAGTGTTAGTCTTTTTTCCCCATTCAAATTTAACAGGTTGTGGGTTGGGGGAACGGCGGGTTAGGAGAAAGAAGAAGGCGCAAAAAACCCCACACCCCCCCCCTACAACCTCAACCCTACAAACCGTTTGAGTTATGGTGAAACAGACAGACGGACTAAATGCAAAAACCGTCGATTTAGAACTATACACTTTAATAGAAAAAAACTTGAAACTTGCTTCATTCGTTTAATGATTAGAACAAAGCTGTACAAGTTTATTATTATTCACCCTGTAAAAATGGCAGCAATTCGTTGATTATTCTTAGCAAGATAGGCAATAGATATTGAGATGGGTATAATAGGCAATATTGACTATCGAACCATAGTGCGGTATTGACCATGTCTGTAGAGAGGTGATGTCACAATCAAAATATGGGTAGGTTACGTCTCTTGACTATTGCTCAGTGCCGGAGTGACTATAAATATGGTAAAACCAAAGTCAAAGGTTTCTTGATTTCATACACCAAAGTTTTACCATTAGTTTATGGTTTTAGCCTTTTAGCAAGCATGTCAGGAGGCGCGCGAACGTCAAGAGTTTGGAGCGTCGCCCGGCCTATATTAACACGAAATGAAATTTCACGATTATAATAATTTCAATAGCAATATAAAAGGAAAAATTTGGACCGATTGCAATACTTTCTCATTACCTTGTATAGGTTCCCTATACGTAAGGGTAAAAGAAAGTAAAAATGGTCAAATATTCCTACAAGAACAATATTTATGCATATCATTTCAAAGTAAATTTTCGGCAGCATTTATCCCCCTTGAGGGACCCCGCCCCAAGGGGGCTCCCGCACTGCTAGACACAATCAAATGCATCTAGGAATGTTGGATGCTGTGTCAATACCAATAGCTGTACGCTCAAGTCATGAAAATATCGATACGTAAGTGGCTGACAAGGTTAATTGCTTGAATTGCAAGTAATCTCGATACAGGTTACATATGCGTATGCGGTATCAAGACAATATAGGTAACTACATCTATTTTATAATAGGTGTCTTTGTCTGCCATATATCTAGAGTCGTAGAAGCCTAACCCATCCTTTAGGGCTGTTAGCACCTACACCTAAGCCTCAGATGGACTTTTCGTGTATGGCCATATACCTAAAGGTGAACACTATAAAGAAGGAAAAGGCGTAGCCAACCTCTGTGCCCGAGTGGTCAGGAGCACTGACTCTCAACCCGGAGATGCTGGGTTTGAATACCGGCCAGGGCGCAGACAGGCACACTACCTTAAAACCAAACTAGGCTGGCAATGTTTTCATTTTGAAAAAGCTAGCCTAGAAAGCCTGGTTAGCTTGGAGGGTAGCGCTCTCGCCTTCTATGCGCTAAAATGCGGATTGGATTCCCGTCAGGCAAAACTCCATCTTAAACCTACTCGTAAAAGGATATGTGTTCTTCTCGGAACGATATATGGGTATCTCTGTTGTTACAGTTAGGTACCTACCTTAAAAAAAAAAAAAAAAAACATATCTAAGGTCTTTAATTTTTTTTATATTGTGATTTTCTCTTTTCATTTCCCAGTACACCGCTCTACTCCTGGTTATATTCCTGACTGAAGCTTGCCTAGGTGTGGTGGCTCTCGTCAACAAATCCTCACTAGAAAGCGGCACTGAACAATCACTAAACAAAATCCTAGCAGACTTCTATGATAACACGGAAAAGAGGACATTTTTCGATCGCATGCAAACAGACGTAAGTACCAAACTAGATAGGTTTGAAACAAGATCGCGGGTTCGATTTCCGCCCAGGGCGGAGTTTATCCTAAATAGATACGGTTCGTTCTCAGCCTCTGGACCCCCCCTTCCCCTTTCTCAAAAAATTAAAAAAAAAAAAAAAAAAAAAAAAAAACAAACAAACAAACAAGCAGTGAAATCAATCATATGTTTGTATGTTAGTGATGATCCCAGATGCCAGTAATAAAATCGATGATATCCTGGGAAAAATATGCCTAATTTTTGTAGTTATGTGTTTTAATAGCAGTATAGACGGAAGTACATAATCAAATCCAAATACCAATCAAATGACCATAATTAAAGTTTGATGGTTGGATGCTGTGTCTCTCTTATTTTATTACCTGTATGCATGTATTTTACCTGCATATGTACATGTATTTTTCTTGCACATGCATGCATGCATGCATTTAATCGGCATGCATATGTTTTTCTTGCATGCAACTGACTCTAATGCAGTTTATATGCGGGCCATAATCGTTTCAGAAGAAATGTATAGGTTCCCTATACGTAAGGGGTTTTTTTTTCTTTTTTTTTTTAAGAATTTACATTTAAGCAAGGTTTTTCATTTATAATTTTTCAAACTATTTTGTACCAAATACATAGGAACTTTGTTAGGCAGCGGGAGATTGAAAGATGGATTTCTGAAAATTGGAGACCAAAATTTTCAAAAATGTCGCCTGCGGCGCTATTTATTCAATATGACTGATCTACTTTCGACCTATTCCTAATTTCCTGTTGTAACCTGGAGAATGCCAAACGTAGCTAAAAATGTCGCCTGCGGCGATATTTATTCAATATGAACGATCTACTTTCGACCTATTCCTAATTTCCTGTTGTAACCTGGAGAATGCCAAACGTAGCTAAAAATGTCGCCTGCGGCGCTATTTATTCAATATGACTGATCTACTTTCGACCTATTCCTAATTTCCTGTTGTAACCTGGAGAATGCCAAACGTAGCTAAAAATGTCGCCTGCGGCGCTATTTATTCAATATGAAATTTTTCAAACTATTTTGTACCAAATACATAGGAACTTTGTTAGGCTGCGGGAGATTGAAAGATGGATTTCTGAAAATTGGAGACCAAATTCTTCAAAAATGTCGCCTGCGGCGCTATTTATTCAATATGACTGATCTACTTTCGATCTGTTTCTAATTTCCTGTTGTAACCTGGAGAACGCCAAACGTAGCTATAAATGTCGCCTGCGGCGCTATTTATTCAATATGAAATATGACTGATGTACTTTTGATAGCTCACTTCTGTCGTCGAGTGGTCAAGAGAACTGACTCTCAACCCGGAGGTGCTGGGTTCGAATCTCGACCGGGACAGAAATTTTTCGATCAAACTTATAGCCATGGATGTAAAAGAATTTGCCTTGAAGCAATACGTACCAGGGGGGGTTAAAAAAAATCTACCAACAAAATCAGTAAAATTCGCTAACAAAGGAACATCTGGTTCTGTGAACTGTAAGACTCAGAAAAAGGCCCCTGTGCCCCCACGAAGGCTTATGGGGCCTAAGGAGCCCAATAGAGCCTCAACCCTACAAACCGTTTGAGAGTTATGGTGAAACAGACAGACGGACTAAATGCAAAAACCGTCGATTTAGAACTATACACTTTAATAGAAAAAAAAACTTGAAACTTACTTCATTCGTTTAATGATTAGAACAAAGCTGTACAAGTTTATTATATTCACCCTGTAAAAATGGCAGCCATTCGTTGATTATTCTTAGCAAGATAGGCAATAGATATTGAGATGGGTATAATGGGCAATATTGACTATAGGACCATAGTGCGGTATTGACCATGTCTGTAGAGAGGTGATGTCACAATCAAAATATGGGTAGGTTACATCTCTTGACTATTGCTCAGTGCCGGAGTGACTATAAATATGGTAAAACCAAAGTCAAAGGTTTCTTGATTTCATACACCAAAGTTTTACCATTAGTTTATGGTTTTAGCCTTTTAGCAAGCATGTCAGGAGGCGCGCGAACGTGAAGAGTTTGGAGCATCGCCCGGCCTATATTAACACGAAATGAAATTTCAAGAAATAATTTCAATAGCAATATAAAAGGAAAAATTTGCACCGATTGCAATACTTTCTCATTACCTTGTATAGGTTCCCTATACGTAAGGGTAAAAGAAAGTAAAAATGGTCAAATATTCCTAAAAGAACAATATTTATGCATATCATTTCAAAGTAAATTTTTGGCAGGATTTTGGTCAGATATTCCTACAAGAACAATATTTATGCATATCATTTCAAAGTAAATTTTCGGCAGCATTTATCCCCCTTGAGGGACCCCGCAAAAGTGCCGCACGGGGACTCCCGCACTGCTAGATTGTGGTTGACACAATCAAACGCATCTAGGAATGTTGGATGCTGTGTCAATACCAATAGCTGTACGCTCAAGTCATGAAAATATCGATACGTAAGTGGCTGACAAGGTTAATTGCTTGAATTGCAAGTAATCTCGATACAGGTTACATATGCGTATGCGGCATCAAGACAATATAGGTAACTACATCTATTTTATAATGGGTGTCTTTGTCTGCCATATATCTAGAGTCGTAGAAGCTTAATCCATCATTTAGGGCTGTTAGCCCCTACACCTAAGCCTCAGATGGACTTTTCGTGTATGGCCATATACCTAAAAGTGAACACTATAAAGAAGGAAAAGGCGTAGCCAACCTCTGTGCCCGAGTGGTCAGGAGCACTGACTCTCAACCCGGAGATGCTGGGTTTGAATACCGGCCAGGGCGCAGACAGGCACACTACGTGAATTGCAAGTAATCTCGATACAGGTTACATATGCGTATGCGGCATCAAGACAATATAGGTAACTACATCTATTTTATAATGGGTGTTTTTGTCTGCCATATATCTAGAGTCGTAGAAGCTTAACCCATCCTTTAGGGCTGTTAGCCCCTACACCCAGGCCTCAGATGGACTTTTGGTGTATGGCCATATACCTAAAAGTGAACACTATAAAGAAGGAAAAGGCGTAGCCAACCTCTGTGCCCGAGTGGTCGGGAGCACTGACTCTCAACCCGGAGATGCTGGGTTTGAATACCGGCCAGGGCGCAGACAGGCACACTACCTTAAAACCAAACTAGGCTGGCAATGTTTTCATTTTGAAAAAGCCAGCCTAGAAAGCCTAGTTAGCTTGGAGGGTTGCGCTAAATTGCGGATTGGATTCCCGTCAGGCAAAACTCCATCTTAAACCTACTCGTAAAAGGATAAGTGTTCATCCTTTGCTTTCTTCTCTTTTATTCAGGAAGCTGCCAGAGAAAACTCAGGAGAAGTTGGTAGAGGAGAAGGGCTCCGTCATAACAGTGACCGGCCAGGGCGCAGACAGGCACACTACCTTAAAACCAAACTAGGCTGGCAATGTTTTCATTTTGAAAAAGCTAGCCTAGAAAGCCTAGTTAGCTTGGAGGGTAGCGCTCTTGCTTCTATGCGCTAAATTGCGGATTGGATTCCCGTCAGGCAAAACTCCATCTTAAACCTACTCGTAAAAGGACAAGTGTTGTTCTCGGAACGATATGTGGGTATCTCTGTTGTTACAGTTAGGTACCTTAAAAAAAAACATATTTATCTTAGATCTTTAATTTTATTTATATTGTGATTTTCTCTTTTCATTTCCCAGTACACCGCTCTACTCCTGGTTATATTCCTGACTGAAGCTTGCCTAGGTGTGGTGGCTCTCGTCAACAAATCCTCACTAGAAAGCGGCACTGAACAATCACTAAACAAAATCCTAGCAGACTTCTATGATAACACGGAAAAGAGGACATTTTTCGATCGCATGCAAACAGACGTAAGTACCAAACTAGATAGGTTTGAAACAAGATCGCGGGTTTGATTTCCGCCCAGGGCGGAGTTTATCCTAAATAGATACGGTTCGTTCTCAGAACAACTGGCTTTTTCCAATCCCGTGTTTTCTTTCTGTCTTCTATTTCGGGATAATAAACTCTTGAGAAGAGAGAAAAAAAAGCTGCTATAAAATCTAGTAATGCTGTGATATACACACACATTGTGAAGAGGCTCTCGGCTTCACCACAAACAATTCATGGTTCAGATTTATTTAACCTGTCAAAGTAGAACAAAACGATTATTCGAGGCAAAATATTTATGTGGACGATGAAATTTTATGCCTCAACTAGGATTGAATAGGTAGGTACTTATCTCTAGAACACTCTCGCTACCAGTTAGTATAGAGAGGTACCAACTTGGTATAATTTGGTACCTAGTATAAAACTACTTGGTATAATTTGGTACCTAGTATAATTTGCATATCCAAATATGAATAAAAGAATACAGAAGACTATTAGATAAGATCTATGAGAAGCGAGTAATAGGTAGGTACCCCAGTTTCCTTGTGTCTACGGTGGAAAATGGTGGCTCTCCGGTTTAACAAGCGAGCGTCTTGACCACTACACAGCCGAGGCAAAATATTTATGTGGACGATGAAATTTTATGCCTCAACTACGTGATTGAATAGGTAGGTATACTTATCTCTAGAACACTCTCGCTATCAGTTAGTATAGAGAGGTACCAACTTGGTATAATTTGGTACCTAGTATAAACCTACTTGGTATAATTTGGTACCTTATAGTATAATTTGCATATCCAAATATGAGTAGAAGAATACAGAAGACTATTAGATAAGAACTATGAGAAGCGAGTAATAGGTAGGTACCCCAGTTTCCTTGTGTCTACGGTGGAAAATGGTGAAAAAAAAGTAGGTTACGTATTTAAGTAGGCACTTAGGAAGGTACTTAGGTTGCTTACGTATTTAAATTACGGATAGGGAGAATGAGGCTGGTCACCAAAGATAAAGAGTGTATATTGAAATTGGAAGATCGGAACTCAGGAGAACTGTTTGCACAATGCATTAATTGTTATTTTATTAATTTTTTATGTTGATACATTTTTTCAATACAACGTATTAAATTATATTATTTTTTATGTATTCGGCCTGATTCTGAACGTTTTGTTTCACGATAATCGTAGAACGGTTGGTCCGAGACGGGGGGGCCCATTTTGCGAGTGAGGTCCAGAATTTACTGATCTAATACCTGAACCATTATCCTTCTCTTCTCATTTCAGCTATCTAGTCTGGGCATTTGCTTCCTGGGTTTCATTCTCTACTCGAAGGCCGCCACTCTACGCGATGTGACGGGCGGCCAATTGGCGGTCCTCAGTTCTGTTCTCATTGTGACCGGCGCCATTGTATTCTTTGTGGCGTTCTTCGGCTGTTGTGGCGTGGTGCGCGAGAGCCATTGTATGATTGTGTTTGTGAGTATTCAATTTGCATGTCCCAGATTGTGTCATTCTGACGCACTTTTTTTCTTCTTTTTTTTTTTTTTGAGGTTTAATGGAGGGATCTCTGTAACAACGGAGTTCTCTTATCGTCCCGAAATCGGAGAGGAGGATATGAAAGCAGAAAGCTAACCGTTCCGAGAACGACCCTTATCTGTTTGGGGAGGAGAGGAAGAGGAAGACCTAAGAAGAGATGGAAGAATTGTGTACATCAAGACCTGAGAGAAAAAGGACTGAATGGAAACGAAGGTCATAACCGAGCGGACTGGAGAAGACTGACTCAAAACGCCGACCCCGCATAAGCGGGAAAAGGCGAAGAATAAGAAGAAGAAGAATAATAATAATAATAATAATAATAATGTGGTTGTTTTATTCCCATTTCAGATCGTCGGTATCATCTTCTCTCTCTGTCTGATCAACTCGATCCGGAACGACAAGCGTCGCGGCTACGCATAGCATACAAACCGGCTTCTCAGATACCGAGGACAACTACTCAAAGGGTTAATTCTCGGTGGCTCCTGGGAAGCTGAACGCTCCAAGTTTGTGGCCTACTGAGAACCGAATGGGTTAAAATATTAGGTCTGAAGGTGGAAGAACCTTTTTGAAGATGGAACAATCTTTGAATAGTTCTCGGCGGCTCCTGGGAAGCTGAACGCTCCAAGTTTGTGGCCTACTGAGAACCGAATGGGTTAAAATAATAGGTCTGGAAGGTGGAGGAACCTTTTTGAAGATGGAACAATCTTTGAATAGGGCGCCATTGTATTCTTTGTGGCGTTCTTCGGCTGTTGTGGCGTGGTGCGCGAGAGCCATTGTATGATTGTGTTTGTGAGTATTCAATCTGCATGTCCCAGATTGTGTCATTCTGACGCACTTTTTTTCTTCGTCTTTTTTGATGTTTAATGGAGGGATCTCTGTAACAACGGAGTTCTTATCGTCCCGAAATCGGAGAGAGGAGGATATGAAAGCAGAAAGCTAACCGTTCCGAGAACGACCCTTATCTGTTTAAATGGGTTAAAATATTAGGTCTGAAGGTGGAAGAACCTTTTTGAAGATGGAACAATCTTTGAATAGTCCAAGTTTGTGGCCTACTGAGGACCGAAAGGAAGGGTGGACCTTCAGACCGTTCAAAGTCTGTGGCCTATTGCGGACTAAAAGGGTTAACTAAGACTGAGAATCTATAGGTAAAATCTGAATTAAGAACAACCTCAAAGGGTTAACTGAAAACTGATGGGCCTGAAGGTGGAACAACCATACGGTCAGGGCCAAAATCGAAGTTTAAATAGGCTGACTTGTATTTAATGCCATCATTTTTTCCTTTGCGGTTTGACCAATTTTGATGACATTCGGCAGAAATTGTTCAATACACAAAATGAATTCGTTCATTAGATTTTGGAATCAATCGTGATTTAATGAGTAATTTTTGTCTGCTAAATTTCTTCGCAATCGAACTTGCCGATTCGAGGTAATGGTGAACCAAACAGACCTACAGACAAACGAAATAGAGATAAAAGTTCGCCCCCTCATCGTTCATTCATTGAGCACTGTTATTCACTATACGGTTGCTATTCACTATACTCATCCAATGACCTTGGCAACCGGTTTGAGCTTAGATAAGATGAGTTGCATTTTAGGACCGTACAGTACCAATAGATAGGTATCGGAATAGGTACCTACTACCTAGATACAGAGGTATCGATAGAGTACCTATAGGTACCTAGGTACAGGGTAAAATAAGCTCACTTCTGTCGTCGAGTGGTCAAGAGAACTGACTCTCAACCCGGAGGTGCTGGGTTCGAATCTCGACCGGGACAGAA
>NW_007381304.1:0-14381 GCF_000475195.1 Diaphorina citri | reverse complement strand
AAATGAAGAATGAAGGTATGATGGCACTGACTCTTCGTTCAAAATTTTCCACAACAGACATAAGGTCTGGAGCTCCAGACCTTATGTCTGTTGAGATATTGGGAAAAATCCTACAATGCTGCAGTGAGCACCAAAGTTGTGATATAATAACACAAAGAAATTGCATTTACATTTACACTTGCTTCATCAACTGAAGATGAACTATCTGTGAAACAGGCTTTGTGATACATGTGCTGGGTTTGCGGGCGAATCTAGTGGGGCGAGGGGTTTTACTTGTGTTGCTCGGGCTAGGCTGCGCGGCGCTCATACTCGTGTTAGGACAAACCTTATCATACGACTCATCAGATGAAGAGGAACTTTCCACTATTACTGGCTTTTATTTGACCTTCCTAGGCTGGGTGGCGCAGGTCAGTCCGGGCTGGGTGGTTCTTCTGCTCTCGTTGCTTGGGTAAGTCTTGGTGGTGCTCCTGCTTGCGTTGCTCGGGTCCGCGATTGTGCCTAGTTGGTCATCTTCAAGTGGAATCATCGTTACTTCGAGGGTGCGAAGGCTTCGTCTGGAATTATATCAGGGTTAAAAGGAAAAATCCCACAAGCTTCGAATCCAGCTTTTAGGTTCTTAGGAGTCATCGCTTTGTCAAAGCACGGAGTAAGTATTCCACCAAATCTTTGTTTATTTAGGATTGAATCTTGTTTTGTCTCCCAAATCCCACAAGCTTCGAATCCAGCTTTTAGGTTCTTAGGAGTCATCGCTTTGTCAAAGCACGGAGTAAGTATTCCACCAAATCTTTGGTTATTTAGGATTGAATCTTGTTTTGTCTCTACAAGCGGGTCACCTCTTCATCCCAGTATATCTCGAATGGTCTAAAGACAGACTTAGGCATTGCATCTTAAGGCATTTAACTTTTGTTTTTTGAATACATCCTTCATTTCTGCATCTATGTTGTTTGGGGTCAAATGGTGGTAGATGATGGCCATTCAGTCGAGCTGGTTTTGCTGGCAAGGGTATTCTCTTGACATTTGGCCTTTGAAGTCAGATTGGAAGGTGGTTTATAGTCACTGTCATCATCTGAGTCTACAGAACTGATTTTGGAGCTGAATGTTGAAATGAGATGTTCGCCAAAATCAAGTTTGAAACACCTCATTTGTTTAACAGCTTTGATTAGTCTAACGAAACGAAAAAAACTAACGAAACTTTAGTCTAACGGTTTTCTGTTGGGTTCCCCGATGTAGGGTAATGTGGGGGAATATGACGCGCTTAAGGTTTGAATTAGCATAAATCCAAAAGTACCGATCTTATTAATGGAAAATTAGTTCCCAAGAACTTATTTCAATAAAAATATTCTCCAATGATGTGTCATGAAACCATATTAGTTGTCAAATGCGTCATATTACCCGATCGCTGGGGTAAATTGACGCAGTGATTGGGTAATATGACCCATGTGAAGCACATATTGATTTCGAAATAAAATACCATTAACTTTCAAAGTAGCGGATTTTTTAAAAGCTTTAGTTGTAGCTGTTTTGTCAACTATACTTTCTGCATGATGTTTACACATATTGTGTATTTTTCTAAAATTTGTGAATGGTTTCACAATGAAGGATCCAACAATACCTTGTACTGACCCTGGATTTGGTGAAAACAACACACAATGCAAACATAGTGCATAAGTGCACCTTTCAGACGTTTAGAATAAACAAGCCATGGTGAGTATTGTTCTGGTTGAACCAAGAGTGGTTGAACTTTCTTTTTTGAATTTCGACATCTGCTTTAAAGTTGTATTTTTTATCTGGAATCCATGGATTTGCCAAAAGATCTTTCTTCTTTTCGAGTGGTATGACTTACTCCTTTCCTTTTCCTTTCTAATACAAAGGTCACAAGTGTAGTCCTCGGCACTCTGAATGTGACCAACAGCCACACATCACACACCGGTACCATTCCTCGTTGTCTCGACCAAAATCCTCACAAATGATGCATTTATTCTTGGGGTCATCTTCATCACACTCAATCATGTCGTCGAGTTTTGATTTTCATAGTTTTCCTCTTTACATTTTGTTTTAATGTTTTTATTTTCCTTCCATAAAATGATTGTTTGCGTTTTAAAATGGCACATTTCTTGTTTAGATCACTAATGTTTTTCATAGTTATAGATCAAATTTTTAATGCCCAATTCTTGTGCGGCTCCAGAATTTTTGAGTATTTTCCAATTATTGTGGCACAAACTAAAAAGGATGACCTCTCCATTGCACTTTGTAGTTGAAAAGCAGACTTTCTTGTACTATTATTTCCCTCAGTGCATAATTTTCCCAAAGCTTCGTAAATAATGGGAATATTTTTGTGAAAAAGTCTAATGCTCCTATATTTATGAGACCATCTTGTTTCACATAAAGTTGGTATACCAGGAACATATTGTCTACGCAAAGGAGATTCTCTGAGAGCGAACTTAAATCATCGACAACCAAATTTAATCGTTGGCTTGCACAATGGAAATACAGTGTATCTTTCATTATTTTTTGGACACCTCCAAACTCCCCAGCCATAGTTGAACAACCATCATATCCCTGCCCAACACATCTGTCAGGGTCTAGAGACACTTCTTCTAAGAATTCCTTAATTGCCTGTGCAATTAACGAAGATCTCCTCCGTTGTATTGACGAGGATGGTCCAGCTTTAGAAGCATACCCATGTTCAAGGGCTGCAATCTCAAGCTCCTTGTCCACACCATGGGGGCTCATTGTGAACTGATCAGGAGGGCTCTCCGCAAAGAGGCCATCAATATTAGCTCTCGGCGTGGGAAGAACCTGGGAGGAGAGAGTTGACTGCGTGTATAGGAGGCTTGGGGGCCGCAGCAGAGACTGGGAAGATGGAGTTGACATCTGTGAGAAACGGATCTGGGAAGAGGGAACTTTATTATTGGTTTTGTCTTCAAGTTCACCTTCATAGCATTTTGTTACATAGTTAGTAGGGTTAGTTGGTTTGGGTAGCCCGACACTTTCTTTAATCATCTCCTGGGTGAGATTGATTTCATCTTGCTGCGTTGAGGGAGTTATTTCATATTAGCTCTCGGCGTGGGAAGAACCTGGGAGGAGAGAGTTGACTGCGTGTATAGGAGGCTTGGGGGCCGCAGCAGAGACTGGGAAGGTGGAGTTGACATCTGTGAGAAACGGGTCTGGGAAGAGGGAACTTTATTATTGGTTTTGTCTTCAAGTTCACCTTCGTAGCATTTTGTTACATAGTTAGTAGGGTTAGTTGGTTTGGGTAGCTCGACACTTTCTTTAATCATCTCCTGGGTGAGATTGATTTCATCTTGCTGCGTTGAGGGAGTTATTTCATGTTTATCTCCTTTTGAAGTGGAAGTTCTTCAGGTTAATTGTCTTTTTTCTGTAGAAATTCAAGTCTGGTGCCCAAGTTGTTAGAATTGCAATTCGTTCCAAGATTGGTTTCTTGGCTCTGGACGCCAGTTCATGATACAGATCCTTCATTGTGGGATGTTGTTGTTAGAATTATTATTAGGGCAGCGGATGGCATTATGGGCCGTTTTTTTTTCATACAAATTCTGCAATTATTGTTTTCAGTTTCGAGATAAATGAGCTATTCAGTATCTTCATACTTAATAATAATAATGGCTCAGGGGATATTTTAATTTTCTTCAGGTTTGAAGAAAACACACCTTTTGTCAAGAAGAATGTGTTCGAGGGATTCATTGTTGAATGCTTTGATGTGAATCCTTCAGAGAGTGCCACAAACTTAGGAGGAACTGTCGATCAGCGTCATCCGTCTCTGTTCTTTCCTTTAGAGAGGGCCTCAAACTCAGAAAGAACTGTCGGTCAGCCTCATCCCTCTCTGTTCTTTCCTTTAGAGAGGGCCTCAAACTCAGAAGGAACTGCCGATCAGCGTCATCCTTCTCTGTTCTATCTCAAGAACGGTTTGTCGTAAAGCGATGAAATTTGGTATGCTATCCCGGTATGGTCCAAGGACGCGACTGTAACAACTAGAGAGGGCCTCAAACTCAGAAAGAACTGTCGGTCAGCCTCATCCCTCTCTGTTCTTTCCTTTAGAGAGGGCCTCAAACTCAGAAGGAACTGGCGATCAGCGTCATCCTTCTCTGTTCTTTCCTTTAGAGAGGGCCTCAAACTCAGAAGGAACTGTCGATCAGCATCATCCTTCTCTGTCCTTTATTCAGAGAGGACCACAAACTCAGAAAGAACTGTCGATCAGCGTCATCCTTCTCTGTTCTTTCCTTTAGAGAGGGCCTCAAACTCAGAAGGAACTGCCGATCAGCAACATCTTTCTCTGACTTTTCCTTCCGAAATTCCTCTAGGATTTCCCTTTGAATATTCATGAACTGTTCCATGACTTTCCTCTTTTTACTTGCCGGTGTCTCTGATCTCCTCTGTTGTGTTGACGAGGATGGTCCAGCTTTAGAAGCATACCCATGTTCAAGGGCTGCAATCTCAAGCTCCTTGTCCACACCATGGGGGCTCATTTGGAACTGATCAGGAGGGCTCTCCGCAAAGAGGGCATCAAAATTAGCTCTCGGCGTGGGAAGAACCTGGGAGGAGAGAGTTGACTGCGTGTATAGGGGGCTTGGGGGCCGCAGCAGAGACTGGGAAGATGGAGTTGACATCTGTGAGAAACGGGTAGCTCCTTCGGAAATTAATTGTAATGTTTTATACCCTTTATTTTGTCTAGCATGTTCGCAACCACAAATCTCTTTTCATCTTTCTCCTGATAAAGCATTGCCGCCATTCCAACAGAACTTGCATCCGTTTGGAGGATAAGTGGCAAGTCGTCTTGGGGACTGTGTAATGGCTCCAAGTGTTTAAATGCCTCTTTGGCCTTCAACAGGTGAATAACATCTTCATGCGTCCACTTGAACAGTTTCCTACTCAATATGGCGGTCAGAGGTGACATTATTTCGGCTCCACGTCAATTGTTCACCCATTATTTCCACAGCTGTGATATAAGTGTTATAGGAGTTACTCATAGATAACATCAACAAGTGACAATGTCACTCTCTGTTGTGTTGACGAGGATGGTCCAGCTTTAGAAGCATACCCATGTTCAAGGGCTGCAATCTCAAGCTCCTTGTCCACACCATGGGGACTCATTTGGAACTGATTAGGAGGGCTCTCCGCAAAGAGGGCATCAATATTCGATCTTGGTGTGTGCCTCGGTAGAGACTGGGACTTGCACAGTATCAAGAAAATGCCTTTGAGCAGCTTTGGCTAGATCTGATCTAGTCTGATCCATTGGGTCTCTGATCCCTAGTATATCAAGTGCCCAAAGGTCAGAGATCGGAGCTTATTTTACGAACAGATTAGTCACTATCATTGAAATACCTTTTTTTTCCTTCCACACCTGGTACCTTTCCAGAAATTCGAAAATGTAAAAGAGAGGGCCACAAACTCAAAAGAAACTGTCGATCAGCATCATCCTTCTCTGACCTTTCCTTCCGGAATTCCTCCAGGGTTTCCCTCTGGATGTTCATGAACTGTTCCATTACTTTCCGTTTTTTAGTAGCTGACGTCTCCTCTGGCGAAGATCTCCTCCGTTGTATTGACGAGGATGGTCCAGCTTGAGAAGCATACCCATGTTCAAGGGCTGCAATCTCAAGCTCCTTGTCAATACCATGGGGGCTCATTTGGCAGTCATGTGAGAAGTAGGGGAGAACTTGGGATTGGGAGAGAGTTTGAAGAAGGGAGGAAGAAAGCCTCACAAATCTGGGAGGTTGAGAAGTAGGGAGAACTTGGGATTGGGAGAGAGTTTGCAGAAGGGAGGAAGAAAGCCTCACAAATCTGAGAGGTTGAGAAGTAGGGGAGAACTTGGGATTGGGAGAGAGTTTGAAGAAGGGAGGAAGAAAGCCTCACAAATCTGGGAGGTTGAGAAGTAGGGGAGAACTTGGGATTGGGAGAGAGTTTGAAGAAGGGAGGAAGAAAGCCTCACAAATCTGGGAGGTTGAGAAGTAGGGGAGAACTTGGGATTGGGAGAGAGTTTGAAGAAGGGAGGAGGAAAGCCTCACAAATCTGAGAGGTTGAGAAGTAGGGGAGAACTTGGGATTGGGAGAGAGTTTGAAGAAGGGAGGAAGAAAGCCTCACAAATCTGGGAGGTTGAGAAGTAGGGGAGAACTTGGGATTGGGAGAGAGTTTGAAGAATGGAGGAAGAAAGCCTCACAAATCTGGGAGGTTGAGAAGTAGGTGAGAACTTGGGATTGGGAGAGAGTTTGAAGAAGGGAGGAAGAAAGCCTCACAAATCTGAGAGGTTGAGATTGATGTGTCATGAAACCATATTAGTTGTCAAATGCGTCATATTACCCGATCGCTGGGGTAAATTGACGCAGTGATTGGGTAATATGACGCATTTGAAGCACATATTGATTTCGAAATAAAATACCATTAACTTTCAAAGTAGCGGATTTTTTAAAATAAAATAAAGTATTTTATTTGTATCAAAACAGTTTGAACAATCTAAATAAAGACAAGGATTGAACAATAATGATATTCTAAAAGATTCTTATGTGTACTTTCCAAATTCTTACTCCATTCCTTTTCCTTTCTAATACAAAGGTCACAAGTGTAGTCCTCGGCACTCTGAATGTGACCAACAGCCACACATCACACATCGGTACCATTCCTCGTTGTCTCGACCAAATTCCTCACAAATGATGCATTTATTCTTGGGGTCATCTTCATCACACTCAATCATGTCGTCAAACTCGTCGTCATCACAGAGATCTTGCTCCTTCCCACCCTTCTTTTTAGGTAGAAAATTGATCTTCCTTTTTTTCACCTTACAAACTTCCGTTTTTTCTTCTTTTCTTGAAGTACCACTCTTTGGGGTGTGCTTGTATCAAGCAAATGATTAACATCACACTCAATCATGTCGTCAAACTCGTCGTCATCACAGAGATCTTGCTCCTTCCCACCCTTCTTTTTAGGTAGAAAATTGATCTTCTTTTTTTCACCTTACAATATTCCGTTTTTTCTTCTTTTCTTGAAGTACCACTCTTTGGGGTGTGCTTTCTAGGTCGTCCCCAGCAAGGCCCTTTTTCTTCAAGGATCTGGTCAATTCCTTCAGATTTTTGATTTTCATAGTTTTCCTCTTTACATTTTGTTTTAATGTTTTTATTTTCCTTCCATAAATGATTGTTTGCGTTTTAAAATGGCACATTTCTTGTTTAGATCACTAATGTTTTTCATTGTTAATTATGTTTGCACATTTTGGTCATTGATCAAATTTCTCGTGAGGAAAATGAGTAGCTATGGCATATAAATGCGCATAGCGACCGGTGCCAGCATGGTAGGTAAACATTGGATGATTGGATTATTGAGATATTGGGAAAAATCCTGTCATTGATCAAATTTTTAATGCCCAATTCTTGTGCGGCTCCAGAATTTTTGAGTATTTTCCAATTATTGTGGCACAAACTAAAAAGGTTGACCTCTCCATTGCACTTTGTAGTTGAAAAGCAGACTTTCTTGTACTATTATTTCCCTTGGTGCATAATTTTCCCAAAGCTTCGTAAATAATGGGAATATTTTTGTGAAACAGTCTAATGCTCCTATATTTATGAGACCATCTTGTTTCACATAAAGTTGGTATACCAGGAACATATTGTCTACGCAAAGGAGATTCTCTGAAAAAATTGATAATATCCTTGATGGTAGATATCGTGTTTCTAATTTCTGAGAGCGAACTTAAATCATTGACAACCAAATTTAATCGATGGCTTGCACAATGGAAATACAGTGCATTCTTGTAGGTATCTTTCATTATTTTTTGGACACCTCCAATCTCCCCAGCCATAGTTGAACAACCATCATATCCCTGCCCAACACATCTGTCAGGGTCTAGAGACACTTCTTCTAAGAATTCCTTAATTGCCTGTGCAATTGGCGAAGATCTCCTCCGTTGTATTGACGAGGATGGTCCCGCTTTTTCCCAAAAAGATACAGCTTTGGATAAAATTTCTTTACACAGGGCCTTATCTGAGTCGAGTGGTATTATTTCAACATTCTTTGACTCAAAATCTGGTTTAGCAACACGGAAATATCCATGTTCTCTACCAGAAAAATACATTTGTATGTCGGAAATGAACTCCTCTCCGCTTAATTCCCCCTCCTCTCTATCCATCTTCCCGATTCACCCCCCGCACTGTCACTAAGAACAACAATAGGATAAACAATTTAAAGAAAGGGGGCTTTATTAAATTAACTTTAACACTGAAGAAACTTAACTAAGTATGTACAGTAATAATCAAAAGGAACGAAATAATAATTTGTGAATAACTCTCGGGATATAAATGTTGGATCGTTCCCCCCCCCCACGCTTCTACGCACTTCTTTAAGACTCGTTTTCGTAAAATACTTCGTAAGATCGTAAGACAACTATTCACTCGGAATATTCAAAAGGAACTGAACTTACTGAACTGATCTGACCCCCCGAAACTGCTTCACAAAACAATGAGCAGAGAACAGGCTTATGGGTATCTATTTTCGACCAACCACAACGATCTGACGTCAAAGGCGACTTGCGCACTTTCAACATACTTCATGATTTGATCAACCGGGTGCCAGCTAGGGAGCAAACTGGGTTCCTTTGGCTTTTCAACCAATCGAGTGCGAATTAGGGAGCATGCCGTACTTTTGTTTTGACACAAAGGACAAAGACGGTACCAGGTGGAGATATCGCCAGCTCAAACAACAGGCTCGGTTCTAGCGTAACATGTGCGCGTGTAGGGGGGGTACGCCCGGATCCCAGAGGCAGGGGCGACTTCACGTCTAGCCGATATGTGGTACAAATATCTTGTGCCGATAGCCCCATCTTTAATATAATTTTCAAATGTTTTGATAGAAATTGGGCACTTAACCTCAAATGCATGTGTTTCATTCAGCCCATCTGGAGACGCACCAAATATGGGCCACTCCGAGTTTAGATGCAGACCACACTTTCTAATTTTTGTTCTCAAAGTCTTCTCCACTTCTTGGAGAACACTCCCTTCTAATTGTATTCCTCTCTCCATGGCACCAGTTTGATGGAATTTCCTTGCACCAAGGATTGCTTCTACAAGACTACCTTGCAATGTCTGGCAATGAACAGCCTCATGAATTTTGGAAGCCGTAATTCTTCCAAACCTCAGTTCATGCCACTTTTTACATTTGGCTTGGCAAACCGTCTCTTCTGCAATATCAGCACAATCAGCTGTAGTCATCATACTGCTGAGAAAAGAAATGAACAGTTCCGGGTCTTCAAACCCATTTTGTTCTTTAAACTTGTGCAATGCTTTATGTAACATTAAATCTTCTAGAGTAGACTTGGTAGGTGGCACAAAGTAAGGTGTAATTTGGTTTCCTACCCAATCCTTGTACTCTGATCTCGAAAGAGATGGTCTAGTTCACCTAGTTCCAATCCTTGTACTCTGATCTCGAAAGAGATGGTCTAGTCTAGTTCACCTAGTTCCAATCCTTGTACTCTGATCTCGAAAGAGATGGTCTAGTTCACCTAGTTCCAATCCTTGTACTCTGATCTCGAAAGAGATGGTCTATTCACCTAGTTCCAATCCTTGTACTCTGATCTCGAAAGAGATGGTCTAGTTCACCTAGTTCCAATCCTTGTACTCTGATCTCGAAAGAGATGGTCTAGTTCACCTAGTTCCAATCCTTGTACTCTGATCTCGAAAGAGATGGTCTAGTTCACCTGAAATGAATGAACAAGAGAGACTTTTAAATACATTTGAAATAATGACAACTCATAAAACAAATTGTTTACTTCTAAGCTTAGAGATTTGTTATTATTGCAGCACACCCTGAGTATTTTGTACATATTTAAACAAGGGCACTGAAGCTCAATATGGACATGATTGCCAAGTAGTAATATTTTATTTCCATAGAAGTAGTAAAATCATTTCGAGGGAGCACACTGTAAAAGAGTATCATTTGAAAAACCCTGTTAGTAGAAAACATGCTACACTCATCCAAAGTAAGTCTCTAGACAACTAGCTGTACATAGTTACTAGTGGCATTCAGGGAAACAGAAATACCTATGTTATGTACCTATGCGGAAAGCTTGGCAAGAACTGTCAAAATCCACCATGTTTTATTTTTCTTGTCTTGTTTACTCAAGGGAGGAAGTGTTGCCAACTCCAACACTAATTTAAATCTTAAATTGTTTCAAAAGAAAAACTCTCAACACTGGGTAATATAATATGTACAGTGAACTCCTGGTACATACCTAGTGTTCATGATCCTCTCTGGGTATTTGCATCCTCTCTTAAATATCAGTTTTGATTTTCCCGGATTATCTGCCAAATTGGTTTCATCATAGGTAATTATGTTTGATTCGGGCACCCCTTCCATTATGTTTCTTCTGATGAACTTCTGCAATTTCCACTGCTTGACAATGACTCATTACATCCTTCAGAGTTGGATCCTTTGTCAACAATTGACTTTGTAGCATTGTAGCTCCTTGTCTCTTATCCCAAGGATAATCTGTGCTCTGAGTAGCTTTTCCTCCACTTGTCCAAAATTGCACTGCTGGCTAAGAACTTTGAGTTCTGTAAGGAAATGATCGAACGTTCTCGCCTTCCTGCTGATGTCTCGTGAAAAACTTAAAGTGCTGAACTACTTCATTTTTCTTTGGTGCGCAATATTCCTCGAACTTTTTTAGAACGCTCTCCACTGTCTCTTCTTGATCCTTTTCAAATGTGTTGTAGATTTTGAGAGCATCTTTTCCGATCATGGAAAATACTTCATCAGTCAGGAATCTTAGGAAATAATTCAGAGGATCAGCAATGGACAATACTTCTGCCATTCCAAGCTGGCTTTCACAAATTTGAATGGCAATGGTTTTGGCATATTATGAACAGCTACTCTTCTAAGCTCGGGTACATTTGGTTCATTTCTCCTACTTGGTCCTCGGTCCTACACTGGGCTCGGGTACATTTGGTTCATTTCTCCTACTTGGTCCTCGGTCCTACACTGGGCTCGGGTACATTTGGCTCATTTCTCCTACTTGGTCCTTGGTCCTACACTGGGCTCGGGTACATTTGGTTCATTTCTCCTACTTGGTCCTCGGTCCTACACTGGGCTCGGGTACATTTGGTTCATTTCTCCTACTTGGTCCTCGGTCCTACACTGGGCTCGGGTACATTTGGTTCATTTCTCCTACTTGGTCCTCGGTCCTACACTGGGCTCGGGTACATTTGGTTCATTTCTCCTACTTGGTCCTCGGTCCTACACTGGGCTCGGGTACATTTGGTTCATTTCTCCTACTTGGTCCTCGGTCCTACACTGGGCTCGGGTACATTTGGTTCATTTCTCCTACTTGGTCCTCGGTCCTACACTGGGCTCGGGTACATTTGGTTCATTTCTCCTACTTGGTCCTCGGTCCTACACTGGGCTCGGGTACATTTGGTTCATTTCTCCTACTTGGTCCTCGGTCCTACACTGGGCTCGGGTACATTTGGTTCATTTCTCCTACTTGGTCCTCGGTCCTACACTGGGCTCGGGTACATTTGGTTCATTTCTCCTACTTGGTCCTCGGTCCTACACTGGGCTCGGGTACATTTGGTTCATTTCTCCTACTTGGTCCTCGGTCCTACACTGGGCTCGGGTACATTTGGTTCATTTCTCCTACTTGGTCCTCGGTCCTACACTGGGCTCGGGTACATTTGGTTCATTTCTCCTACTTGGTCCTCGGTCCTACACTGGGCTCGGGTACATTTGGTTCATTTCTCCTACTTGGTCCTCGGTCCTACACTGGGCTCGGGTACATTTGGTTCATTTCTCCTACTTGGTCCTCGGTCCTACACTGGGCTCGGGTACATTTGGTTCATTTCTCCTACTTGGTCCTCGGTCCTACACTGGGCTCGGGTACATTTGGTTCATTTCTCCTACTTGGTCCTCGGTCCTACACTGGGCTCGGGTACATTTGGTTCATTTCTCCTACTTGGTCCTCGGTCCTACACTGGGCTCGGGTACATTTGGTTCATTTCTCCTACTTGGTCCTCGGTCCTACACTGGGCTCGGGTACATTTGGTTCATTTCTCCTACTTGGTCCTCGGTCCTACACTGGGCTCGGGTACATTTGGTTCATTTCTCCTACTTGGTCCTCGGTCCTACACTGGGCTCGGGTACATTTGGTTCATTTCTCCTACTTGGTCCTCGGTCCTACACTGGGCTCGGGTACATTTGGCTCATTTCTCCTACTTGGTCCTAACCTCAAATGGGCTACTTGGACTTCTCTTGATTTGTCGATTACTTCACTTGCTACAATGTAGTTGTCAAATTTTCTTTATGTTTTTGTGGGGGGTTATGTATTGATACATAATATTATGAATATTATTTTACAAACACTATTGCCGTGTCATATGAAATAGAGCAGGAAAGACAGCTTTTTCCCCAAAAGATACAGCTTTGGATAAAATTTCTTTACACAGGGCCTTATCTGAGTCGAGTGGTATTATTTCAACATTCTTTGTTGACTCAAAATCTGGTTTAGCAACACGGAAAGATCAATGTTCTCTACCAGAAAAATACATTTGTATGTCGGAAATGAACTCCTCTCCGCTTTATTCCCCCTCCTCTCTATCCATCCTCCCGATTCACCCCCCACACTGTCACTAAGAACAATAATAGGATAAAAATTTTTAAGAAAAGGGGCTTTATTGAATTAACTTTAACAATGAAAAAATTTATGAGTAAAAGGTCGATTTCTATTAAAAAGATTGTGAAAAATCCAAATTGAGGTCAAAACTTTCCGAAAAAATAAGTGTAAAAGGTGGGAAATTCAATTTTTATTTTTCAACTGTCACCGGCATATTCCTCGTCGACTTAAAAAAAGTTAAAACCGTAAATAGACCATGAGTTGCGCTTACTTGAGTGGGGTTTCAAAGTAAAAAGGCAGGAAAAATGAACAACGAAATTTTCCTTTCTCTTCTACGACTTCCGACTTCTAGATCCCGAAATAAATCAATTAAAAATAATAATAATATATGCGAAATACCTCTTCTTGCAGTAGTGGCACACTACTGGTTGTTTGTTGAGGGCGTGAAACACCATTTGATTACTTTGATTTGACGTTTTGTCCATTGGGATTAGCCCCCCCCCCCCCACGCTTCTACGCACTTCTTTAAAACTCGTTTTCGTAAATACTTCGTAAGATCGTAAGACAACTATTCACTCGGAATATTCAAAAGGAACTGAACTGATCTGAGTGATCTGACCCCCAGACCCCCCAAACTGCTTCACAAAACAATGAGCAGAGAACAGGCTTATGGGTATCTATTTTTGACCAACCACAACGATCTGACGTCAAAGGCGACTTGCCCACTTTCAACATAGGTACTTCATGATTTGAAATGTATTCCTCTCACCATCATCAATTTTCCAATTTGATGATTGCTCATTAGAAATTCTAGATACTTGCGATAATTCGTCCTCAAAATCACTTGACTCAGCTTCTGAATCTGAAGAAGTGGGCACATGAGGCACACCCCTTGAACTATTGTCATCAGGAAGATATTCTGGGTCTACATCTGAGTCATAACTAAACTCCAATTCCATCTCACTTTCATCTAACATCAGGGCTATTTCTTCTTCGTTCATGATGATAAGTACCAAAAAAAAGATACCGAATTCACTTGAAAATCGGAAATTTTTTAATAATTTTTGATTTTAAATTGATGTAAAAACAAAACTGCTACCTTGACCTTGTGAATTCACATTTGAATGTTCACCATAGCGATTCTTATATGCATAGCAGTTCTTTTTGATGTGACCGCTTTTCTTGCAGTAGTGGCACACTACTGGTTGTTTGTTGAGGGCGTGAAACACCATTTGATTACTTTGATTTGACGTTTTGTCCATTGGGATTTGGAGAGAGTTTGAAGAAGGGAGGAAGAAAGCCTCACAAATCTGAGAGGTTGAGAAGTAGGGGAGAACTTAGGATGAGGAGAGAGTTTGAAGAAGGGAGGAAGAAAGCCTCACAAATCTGGGAGGTTGAGAAGTAGGGACAGGGGCAGGGGCTGAAGTACAAGAAGACGAAGGTAGATGAGATGATGTGACTGTAGAAGGGGCAGGGGCCAATGAATCTATTTGGATGATGGGGTGGGCCGCATGAGAATGTCCCAGAATAACACTCACTTCTATAGCGATTCTTATATGCATAGCAGTTCTTTTTGATGTGACCGCTTGCGGCTTTTCTTGCAGTAGTGGCACACTACTGGTTGTTTGTTAAGGGCGTGAAACACCATTTGATTACTTTGATTTGACGTTTTGTCCATTGGGATTGGGAGAGAGTTTGAAGAAGGAAGAAAGCCTCACAAATCTGGGAGGTTGAGAAGTAGGGGAGAACTTGGGATTGGGAGAGAGTTTGAAGAAGGGAG
>NW_007381303.1:11927-14381 GCF_000475195.1 Diaphorina citri | reverse complement strand
TACCTAAAGGATACCATGTTTCCCTCACATGATCAAAAACTCCACTCTATTCAAGAAAGTTAGAAAATACTATTTCATGCCACGCACAATTGTACAGTCCTACAGCACATACCTACCTATACTTAATATCTACAGACTAGTTGTGTAAAAATATTCAAACTTGATTTCGTGATACAGGTAAAAGAGTGAAATATCTAGGTATGTACCTGCAGGTATTATAAATAATTTAAAGTGATGGGCTGATAGCCATAGACTTGTAAAGCATATCTCTAAACTTAGCTTAGTCCCTATTCCGTTTCCCTGGTATTTATAGCTGTTGATCCTCACCTGAAATATTTGACTAATTAGTGTTTGTATCTGGTTTGCTTTGCTCTGTGTAGATACGAAGGCCTGACCAAAGTGATTGTTCCCAAACATCCACCTATGTTGAATATGCCAACAACCAGTCGGTTTGTATTTGAACTTGGCTTTCTCATGTTCTGCCTCATTGTGATGGGTCTCCAGTTGATTAACATTTACAAAACAGTTTGGTGGTTAGAAAACTCGTTTCAAACTTACACGATGCACTTTTATCTGATCAATACAAATGTCTTGTATTTCTGCATTGTACTTCTCAGTCAGCGTTTTGTCTACTGTGTACTCTGCTCTTTTATTCGCAAAATATTTGATCCCAGTTATTGCTGCATAGTAGAACGTATACTTCGTATTCTTCTGTTAGGTGTCTTGTTTGCCTCTCTAATATACTTGGCAGTCCTCATCTTTCCCTCCAGTCAGTACTATCACAACATGGTGGCTCTCTTCTATCCCATCATCATGTACTTTATATTTTTTGGATTGAAAATTGAACCATTTTTCGACATTCAAACCTCGGTCATTAAAAACCTAACACCAGGGAAGCCCTATCATTGTTGTTCCACAATCCCTGCCAACATTCGGGAGGAAATTAGTTTACTCAAGTATGATTTCAATAATAAACTCAAGCTTGCCATCTTTCATTCTCTGACAAGTGGTTATTATGCCACCATTGTCCCTTGTCTATTCACGCCTAACTTTGTGTTTTATGATTGTATGTGGGTATCTGTGTTTGGTCTATTGGCTACCTACATGATGTTTGCTCTTGTGTTCATACAAGTATGTCCTGTGTCCTATTTGTACATCTTACATCAAGCTACCATGCACCTCGGCAAATGGACCAAGATAGAGTGCCGCTCATCTCTACATATCCCATCACATGTATGGAATGAGAATACCCTGTGGCCTCAAGGTGTACTCGTCAAGTTCAACAAGGAATACTATAGAGGAGAAGGCGTCTGTAATGCGGCAGAACCTAATAATGTGACACATAAGAAATTCTGGTTCGTGTTTAAGAAGACAGACTTTATCCTGAACGTCCTGCTAGTGGCTCAACTTGGTTTATTTGTTATTCAGATGGTTGTGTTCATCAAGTGTAAGGAGTGGCATAGGTTTCTCTGCATTATCATCATCATGTTAGCCAACTACTATCTGATATTCTACTTGACAAGGATATACTTTGCATTTGGCAAGTGTAAGAAACCATTGCATGTGTCAAGCTATGAGAGTTGCATGGATACAAACAAGTTGAACTCTATGTTACTCAATAATGCCAATACACCACGACGCAAGATCTTTCTCGCCACTAATGTTTTTATATTCATTGTGGTAGCCATACTGACAGTGTATTCCTTGTCCCTTTGTATCATAATGTTTGCTAATACTATCAATGTATTGATCATGTCATAAGTCCTTATTCAATACTTGTCACCTAAAAGTTACATATTTTGTTACTTACATCCTACTTTTGTCTACTTTAAATTAGTTTGAAGCTTGTTCGTACAAGACGAGGACTTAAATTGTGCAAAGTTCGCGCCAAACAGCTTCAACTTCCACGTAGGTACCTTTAAATAATGCAAAATTGACCCAGCCAATCCATAATGTATAACGAAGCTTGACTAATTTCCGGTTTTATGTGAGTATTTAACTATTTTTTTTTTAATTATTTTATTTGGGTCCAACTTAATTTTTTTTTCATATATATTATTATCCAATTATTTGACAAGTTTTGACACACATTAAATCTCCGATTTAATTGACGTTGTCTTTAAAATGTTGATTATTTTTTCTTTCTGATCTAAAAATTGTAGATAAATAATGATGTGTGTTCCAAACACAAGGTTACAAGTATCAGAAGAGGTCCCCGGCTCGAATAGCTTTCGCCGATTTGAGGATCTCATAGTTTCGGATCGAGATCTTTCTCAAAAGCTTTAGCGTTTTGGCTTTTCTGAGATGTGGGACATTTATAAAAACATATGTTCTTTGCTTTGTGGTCAACTCACGATCAGTGTTTATTTACAAAACAAGTTTAGGGGTCTTTCAGGGGAAAGACAACACTAAAGTTTGGTCGGTGGGATCTAAAATGTTCTAGAGTTGACGAAC
>NW_007381303.1:0-6736 GCF_000475195.1 Diaphorina citri | reverse complement strand
ACACGGGGAGTATTTTAAGATAGGAAATTTTTGGTCGAAAATTGGCCGCCGTAGGCGGTCGATTTTGGACTTAGAAAAATTTTCAAAAAAAGTTTAATTTTTGGACATTTTTTAATGATCCCTCATTACACGGGGAGTATTTTAAGATAGGAAATTTTTGGTCGAAAATTGGCCGCCGTAGGCGGTCGATTTTGGACTTAGAAAAATTTTCAAAAATTCACATTTCATATCACCAGGGAAATCTATGATCGCCTGTTGTTGCTTCAGTGTAAATGACTACGCCGCATGCGGCATGGTTGCCTAGAGTCCCCTGGCAACAGGCAACCAGCAACAAGCAATCCGCCGCAGGTTGCTGTTGCCTGTTGCTAGGTTAGGTTGCCCCAGTGTAAAGGTACCTTAAGAGACACCTACTTCCCTTTGAAGATAACTGACCCTTAACTGTAGTTATTTTTCATTTTGCAGGTTGAATTGAATATTCTGGAAGAACTGGAAACTTTGTTTAGTTCTATGAAAACAAAAAACAAACCCGAGTCCTATGTGAAGAGTTGTATTACATCTTCTAGCTCAACAGAAACTCTCATGAAGATGAAAGAGACAAGGAAAGGGATTGTTAACCAAAGTCATAACGAGATGATACACATGAAAGAATTGAAAACACTATCAAAGAACTTGGGTGCAATGGTTGGAAAACAAGCACTAAGCGACATAGTGATTTATACCAAACAAGAAACTGCCATACCTTGTCATAAGATTATACTGTTGAGTAGAATACCGACCATGTTAAAAGAAATAATCAAAGAAGATAGCAAACACGGAGGTACGACCGAGATGTTAATGTGGAATCTAGACAAGAAGTTGTGTCTGTTACTGTTGAAATATTTGTACAGTGGCATTATAGACTTTGTTGTTGTGAATAATCTAGATGAGTCAGAGCGAGATGAACTGAAACAATTCTGTGATACATACCAAGTCCAAGCACTGTGTAAAGTGATAGAGACTATTGAAGCTAGAAGAACAGGCGAAGCTAGTAGTGATGATAAGAGTGAACATTTTGACGATATGTCAGAGAATCGAAACCCAGAAGACACTGTCAAACCAAAGCTATCGAAATGGTTGGATGATTTGAAAAGTCGAGACCCAAGTATGTGGAAAAAGAACTTTAGACTAAGATTCAATAAAGTCGACAACAAATTGAAACTTGATGACTTCAAAGCAGCAACAAATAAAACCCTACAAATAGATACAGACAGTAACTCTGATGATGTGAAAAATATGGACGATAAATCTACAAGTACAGACACTAAAAGTGTACAAACAAAATCAACTGAATTGAATCAACACGAAAGACAAAATGCTGATGAAGAAGTCAATGAGAAAATTAATGAAACGATATCCGTGTTGTCTGATGACGGTGCTTCAACTGTCAGTAGTGAAATTTATTGCACTTGGAAACCTCAGAAACCCGTTGAAAAGGAGAAGGATTCACCTAAAGAACCTGAATCTATGGCCACCAGTATGGCTGTATCTTCTAAACAAGATAAAGTTGTAGACAAACCAAGTGTATATCATTATGACAGCGATATCTATGATCAGGAAACTATTGCTTCGTCTAAAACTAGTGACACTGAGCTAGTAGTTAATAGTGAGACTGAAGTGCGCCACTCTTCTGATATGTCATCATCAGATTCCGAGAGTACCTGGGAATTAATTAGCAAGTCAAAACCTAACAGTACAAAGCAACCAGTATCATCTAGCATACATACATACAGTACTGGAACTAGCTGATATGTCATCATCAGATTCCGAGAGTACCTGGGAATTAATTAGCAAGTCAAAACCTAACAGTACAAAGCAACCAGTATCATCTAGTATACATATATACAGTACTGGAACTACTACAAATAGCAACTCTTTAATAAACAAGTCTATACAGAAATCCAGTCCACAGACCATGTTACAGAGAAGGTCAAACTCTCAGTTGTACAGGTCGAACAGCTCTAGAGGAATCTCTAAAACAATACCATCTAGTCCTGCTCTTCAACATACAGCAAGTTATTCTCAACCAAATATTTCAAGTTCTAATTTGTACAGGTCCAACACGCTGAGAAACCTCCCTGAAAGTCCAACATCTAGTCCTAGACTTCAACCTACAACGAGCAGTTATGGCCAATCTACAAATTCTCAACCAAATACATTAAGCTCACCTTTATATAGGTCTAACAGTTTAAAGAAATCATCTAAAACTAGTCTATCTAGTCCTACAATGGAACCTAGAACTAGCTATTGTCAACCCTCAACCAGCTTCAGTCGGAATTCCCTCGCTTCGAATGAAAAGCAATCAACTGGAAGTGTGCAGAAAAGCTTGAACTTTGACCAACTATTAAACGAGAGTCTAAACCTAACCGAATCTTATTTGAATCGGCTTGAAATGCAACAGGGAAGCAGAACAGTTAAAACACCCACCGCCCTTCCAAAGAGAACTTCTATGGGATTTGCTACTGATAATAATTCGACAGTAACTCCTTTGGCAGATTATAGCACCATGGAAACTCCACTGTTGAAGGTAATGACTGTAATGAGCAATAAGTCCATATCATCAGTGGTAAAGCTTGGGAAATGTTTAGGTCTTATTTATTATTGTTATTATTTTTTTAAATTTATTTTTTGAAACTAATTTTAAAATCATCACAAGGTCAGCAATTTTCTAAAACTTGTCGGCCTTTGTCACTCCCGGTGCACCCATTAAAAATGTCATTCCTCTCCTCTCTCGGTTTTCAGAAAGAACTGAACAAATTCGGGCTGAAACCAACTCTGGGGAAGTCCAAGGCCAAGCTCCTGTTGAGACATATTTACAATCAAACCCACCCGTATGTGGACAGTAGTGACGATGAGTCAAGAACTAAACCAGCTAAGAGAAGAAAAACAGATCCCAAGGTTCCTACCGATAGGCTACGTCAAGTTTCTACTGGTAACAGTTCTCTCACGAGAGATGATAACAATAGACCATCAGTTGCAAGGCTTCAGAAGAAGAAATCTCCTGAGAAACAAAAAAATACTCGGCGTGTCCAAGTTAACGAAAGAGCTGTTGCATTATTTCTACTGGTAACAGTTCTCTCACGAGAGATGATAACAATAGACCATCAGTTGCAAGGCTTCAGAAGAAGAAATCTCCTGAGAAACAGAAAAATACTCGGCGTGTCCAAGTTAACGAAAGAGCTGTTGCATTGGACAAGGCGGAGTGCAACAGCTCAGACGCAGGAGAGTCAGAAAGTGAAACATCCAATAGGTAAGGTATTGTGTCCAAATCTTTGATTTCTCCTGAGGGTGTTTTACTATTGGACTTGTTATTTCGCACGCACCTAAAATTTTGTCCTTGAGAAGAATGGAGCTTGAATGCTACTGAACTGATCTCAGTGGTGCAGTTATTTGACCTCGGAGACTGGAAGTTCATGGTTCGTGTCCAAGTCCTGAGGGTGTTTTACTATTGGACTTGTTATTTCGCACGCACCTAAAATTTTGTCCTTGAGAAGAATGGAGCTTGAATGCTACTGAACTAATCTCAGTGGTGCAGTTATTTGACCTCGGAGACTGGAAGTTCATGGTTCGTGTCCAAGTTAAGGCATAACATTTTACCAAGGTGTATTAATGGGGAAACGGCATTTGTGATAATCATTTTCAGTCTCTTCCTAGCAGTATAAATGAGGTATTTCTTTTGTATTGTCCAGCTCACAAGCCGAGTCATGGGTGTTCGAGGAAAGCGTTCTGTTTGAACACAAAATCAGTAGCCAGCAGTCGGACGATTTCACTCCTAGTCAAGTCACCAGTCAATCTCTGTTCCTACTTGAACTAGATAAGATACTCATGAGTGAGGAGAACTATAGGAAGATACTCAGGTATGAGCCGATCTGGTTGGAACATTTGCATGGAGAACTGAAGCAGCGCGGCGTACGGAGTAACTTGAAACAGCTCATGGACTATTTGGATGAAAAGGTAAGCTCTAGGCTCCAGGTAATATATCATTGCGCTTACTTGGGTGATGTTTCAAAGTCATAGAGCAGGAAAAATGAGGACCAACGGAATTTTTCTTTTTCTTCTACCACTTCTAGATACCGAGATTGTTTCAAAGTCATAGAGCAGGAAAAATGAGGACCAACGGAATTTTTCTTTTTCTTCTACCACTTCTAGATACCGAGATAAATCGATTCAAAAAATACCGGTAAATCGTGAACTTTGACGTCACGGCTTACGCTCTCGTAGGCGATGACGTCATAATCCATGACTCCCGCTTCGTTTGTTTGTGCGCAAGCGTTTCTACGCATTTTGACATGAAATCTGACGTCACAACTCTTTGAACTGTTTCATTAGAACGGCAATTAAAAATTGAATTTTCGACCTTTTAAAGTTTTTTTTTTCGGAGTTTTGACCTCATATTTGGATTTTTCACAACTTTTTACGTAGGAATCGACCTTTTATTAATAATATTTTTCCACTTGCAACTCCTCCATTCAGCACCCTTATGGTCACAATGACAATAAAATTGGAGTTTACACTCGGTTTAAGTTTACTCTTGGGTTAAGCCTGATTGGTTAACCTCAAAATTTACAGCCAATCAGATTACTTAAGTAATCCAAGAGTTAAACTGAGTTGAATAAAGTCCCGACTCAAGCGAACTTTCGTCACTTAACAAGCTAGTGTTAGCATAATGTTTAAAGTTACTTTTTCGGAGTTTTGACCTCATATTTGGATTTTTCACAACTTTTTACGTAGGAATCGACCTTTTATTAATAATATTTGGTCACAATGACAATAAAATTGGAGTTTACACTCGGTTTAAGTTTAACTCTTGGTTTAAACCTGATTGGTTAACCTCAAAGTTTGCAGCCAATCAGAGTTTAATCAAGTCCCTGAGTTTAATCAAGTCCCGACTTAAGCGAACTTTCGTCACTTAACAAGCTAGTGTTAGCATAATGGAGCAGTTGCAAATGCGTAAAAATTATAAATAAATGGTCGATTTTAATGTAAAAAGTTGGGAAAAATCCAAATCCGAGGTCAAAACTCCGAAAAAATAACCATAAAAGGTCGAAAATTCAATTTTTATTTTCCGTTCTTATGAAAGAGTTCAAAGATGTGTGACGTCAGACTTTACGCAGTTGTATTTTCTGTTCTAATGAAAGAGTTCAAAGATGTGTGACGTCAGACTTTACGCAGTTGTTTTTTTCGTCCGCTAGGTAGCGCCAGTATGCAAGTACGCTTGCGGAGGAGCAGAAAGAAATGCGCACAAACACATTAATGTGTTGCCTGCGAGGGAGCTTTGCTTGGGACATTTGATATGACGTCATCGTGTACGGGAGCGTATGCCGTGACGTCAAAGTTCACGATTTACCGGTATTTTTTTAATCGATTTATCTCGGGATCTAGAAGTCGTAGAAGAAAAAGAAAAATTCCGTTTGTCCTCATTTTTCCTGCTCTATGACTTTGTAAGTCGTAGAAGAAAAAGAAAAATTCCGTTTGTCCTCATTTTTCCTGCTCTATGACTTTGAAACATCACCCAAGTAAGCGCAACTGATATATTTATGTTATTTTCCATTTCAGTGTATTACATTCAGAACGGTCCGGCAAAAACCCCGGCAAAAGCAGACAGTCAAGCCTACAAGACGCAAGAAAGCAACGCAGAATCAAAACTGAGGAGGATAAATGTCGCAACGTATACTTAAGTCACCCTGAAGGGAATCAACCCATAATTGGGCGTGAGTGTTTGTGTTTGTCCTATGTGTATGTTCGTCTGTCCGTTTGTTTGTCTCTTCTCTTCCCTCTGTTTTTTCATCAATGTTCAATTAATTATTTTATGTTTTATCACCCATAATTGGGCGTGAGTGTTTGTGTTTGTCCTATGTGTATGTTCGTCTGTCCGTTTGTTTGTCTCTTCTCTTCCCTCTGTTTTTTTTTTCATCAATGTTCAATTAATTCTTTTATGTTTTATGTTCTTCGCTTCCTTTCTTCTCTCCTCTACTCTCTCCCCTCAGCTTCCTTCCTTTTATTGCATATTCTTTTTCTTATGTGACTCTATTGTGTTTTTTGTTTCTTTTTTATATGTTTTACGTCTTCCTCTACTCTCTCCCCTCAGCTTCCTTCCTTTTATTGCATATTCTTTTTCTTATGTGACTCTATTGTGTTTTTTGTTTCTTTTTTATCGTCTCTTTTCGGTGACTCTCCTTTTTACTTTCCTTATCCTATAGGAAGGAAAGTAATGTAATCGACAGTTTTTAATGCCAAAACACGTTTTGAGGTCCCTAGAGCCTAAATCCAAAGTTTCAGCCATTGGCAAATTTTCGATGGTCAGTTTTTAGTGCCAAAACACGTTTTGAGGTCCCTAGAGCCTAAATCCAAAGTTTCAGCCATTTTTCCGTGTTTTTCGATGGTCAGTTTTTAGTGCCAAAACACGTTTTGAGGTCCCTAGAGCCTAAATCCAAAGTTTCAGCCATTGGTCGGTGTGTCTGTCCTTCCGTCTGTCTGTCTGTCTGTCTGTCTGTCTGTCTGTAAACAAAATATCTTGAGAACGGTAAGAGCTAGAGACTTGAAATTTGGCATGCAGCTGTCAAATGTGACAAGGATGCGACACAAAACTTTTAGTTAAGAACGGTGCAACGCTTGGCGGCATTTCGGCTGCTTTTTGGCGGTTTTAGGTATAATTCAATAATATCTCGGGAACGGTATGAGCTAGGGACGTGAAATTTGG
>NW_007381302.1:10000-15258 GCF_000475195.1 Diaphorina citri | reverse complement strand
TAGGGGTAGTTGTACACTGAACCTGCGACAAGAGAAATGGTCAAGGGAAGCTGGTCATGTTAGTCAGTAGAATACAAGTGAGATCAGTAGAATAAAATCGCATGGAAGATCGTGGGTTCAAATCTCAGAGAGTGGACGAAAAGAATTTGCACTCGTAAATTTGAAGTAAAAAAGAAAAATCGATCTCGTAGAGTTGATCTTCTAAACTTTCTGCGATTTCTTGTTATATTCTTCCAGAAACCTGTCGGTATATCAAAACCAGATGAAATCTAGCGTGCTGTCTCCGTCATAGGGATTTAATTTATGGGTGCACTCTCCTTCCCTTTCAAAACCATAGGTATCTACCTCTTTCCGAGCGGGTAATAAACTTCCCTAGTTTCAAACAGGTAATATATTTCCCTAGTTTCAAACAGGTAAAAACAGGGAGAGGTAGGTAATTAATAATGAAAAATCTGCGGCGTGAAAATTCTTTTCCCTTGACAGTAAAAATCTTGGTGGACGATGGTTGGGGGAATGGTAGAAATTCCCGACGACCAGAGGTGTTACTTGGGAAGAGGTAGGTACAAGGAATGTTTTTGGGCAGAGGTACAAGAGGTAGAGGTGTAATGTGGGCAGAGAATACCGAGGTACATTTTTAATTACCTTCCTACTCCCTGGAGACATTACCGGGGGAACCATGCTTTGGAAGACGGAGGAGAGGAAAATATTACACATTGGAAGATGGAGGCAGAAAAAAGTGGAAGGTAACAGCCACAACATTTTCATTAGGTACCTACATTTTTTCCACTGTTTGAAAGGGCGTGTTCAATTGATCTGTTCTGATCAGGTGCTATAGTATGGTATAAGCATGACCATCAGACCCTATCACCATTGTCAGAGTGAAATGTAGGGGTGCGCCCTCTTTTATTATCACACAGAGAGTATTTCCCTCATTCGACCATCCGGGACTGCACACCACTCCCAATTTTTTGCGTTTGATAGAGAAAACTTCAATCCACAGAAGAAACTGCCAAGATGATCGCCAACCTTCGTTTGGATACGGCGCGACGTAACAAGAAGAAGAAGAAGGAGAAGAAGGAGAAGAAGAAGAAGAAGAAGAAGAAGAAGAAGAAGGAGAAGAAGAAGAAGAAGAAGAAGAAGAGAAGAGGAAACTCTTAACTACTGAGATCTTATCGTCCTGAAATCGAGGAGAGGAGGGCGAGACAGAAGAAAGCCAGCCTCCATCTGTTTAGATAGAGGAAACTTCAATCCACAGAAGAAACTGCCAAGATGATCGCCAACCTTCGTTTGGATACGGCGCGGCGTAACAAGAAGAAGAAGAAGAAGAAGAAGAAGAAGAAGAGAAGAGGGAGAAGAAGAACCATCCGGGACTGCACACCACTCCCAATTTTTTGCGTTTGATAGAGGAAACTTCAATCCACAGAAGAAACTGCCAAGATGATCGCCAATCTTCGTTTGGATACGGCGCGGCGTAACAAGAAGAAGAAGAAGGAGAAGAAGAAGAAGAAGAAGGAGGAGAAGAAGAAAAGAAGAAGAAGAAGGAGGAGGAGAAGGAGAAGAAGAAAAAGAGAAGAGGAAACTCTCAACTACTGAGATCTTATCGTCCTGAAATCGAGGAGAGGAGGGCGAGGCAGAAGAAGGCCAGCCTCTATCTCTTTAGGATAAAGTTCGTCACGGGCGCTAATCGAACCCGCAGCCTAGCGCTTGCAAGGCTAGCATGCTATCCTCCAAGCTTATTAGTGTGATCTGGCAAATAAACTTTAAACCTGCCTGACTTTTTAGGCAAATTACAGGCAGGAAGGTGCAAGTTATAAATCAGAACCACTTGTTATAGATCTTGGTTATAAAACAAAACATCTAAAAATTTGTAAAAAAAAAAAAAAAAAACAAACAAACAAAAAACACACATACACACCCACATAGGTACCTACTGCTATCCCCATCCCAGACGAAAACACCAAACTCCCTCCTCGATCATCCTCAGGGAGAGCAGATAATCTTTTAGGTAGAATAACAACCCAGAGTTTGTGTATTGATTTTTCACAGCGAGCAGCGCATGAGCCCGTCACACTTTTCCTTCGCGAAAAGAAAAACCCCTAAATAATCTTTTTACTAAAAGGAAAAAAAAACCCATTTCTCATCTTTTTGATCCAGAAATTCGAAATATCCCGTCAGTTGAAACTCTTTCTGTGCAACTTTCCGATACATATTTGCAAACATGTTAAATCCGGTGACTAAAAAATTACTTTTTTTTTACCTTTCGGTGAACAGTTGTGTTTAAAAGTTGACCGTCTGTGTTAGAACTGTGAACCTTGCTTGTGTAGGTTGCTGTCGTGATGACTATTTTCGCATTCTTCTTCCCCTTCTGTGTTCGAACTTATCAACAGGTAAAGTTTGTTTCTTAATAGCTATGTATACAGTGTGTCCACTTTTAATGTGCGCCATAGGAAAAATACATGTAAAAACAGTTTTTCTTGTCTCAAAATTCCCCATTAAGTATTTTAGTTAAACCAAATATGTTAACTCATGTATTTTTATCTGAGGAATTCACTGGTGGTGATTTCATACACTTGGGACTTACAGTTAAAAAGTTAAGGGTTCGAAATCCGAGATATGTGTTATGTTTGAAACTCAACATTTTTGTACAATTGGATACTCTATTTTATGTATTTTTTCACGGGAAATTGATTGGTAATATTTTCAATTACTTGGGGCTTACAGTTAAAAAAGTTCTGGGTTCGAAACCGAGTAATTGCGTTATGTTTGAAACGAAACATTTTTGTACATAACTGAATAAATACTTTATTTTATGTATTTTTTCTCGAGAAATCGATTGGTGATATTTTCAAGCACGTAATACTCAGTTAAAAAGTTTCGGGTTCAAAACCCGAGAAATACCTGATTTTTTTTTAATTAATTTTTTTGAGGGGGGCTTCACGTCTCTTTAACTTCAGAGATTCTTCGAGACGGGGGTTTTACCCTCCAAGCGTTGGCACAAACCAAACCAACTACTCACATTAACCTTACCCAGCCTGAGTGGGACCGGTAAAAGCCAGCAGTACATGGAGTACTAGTACCCAGATGGGTCACCCATCCAAGTACTATCCACGCTCGACGTTGCTTAACTTCAGTGATCCAACGAGAACTTGTGTATTCAACGTGACAAAGCCGCTGTCATCCTGACGTGAAGATTATTATTATTATTATTATTATTATTATTATTATTATTATTAACATCAAATTTCATCGAAATCAGACTATTCAAGAGTTAAGACAAACAAACAGAGATGCAGACAAACTAAAGGGAAAATTACCACCTAGTGATAACAAAATATTAGTCGAGATGTCTCAGCTCCTAATAGTGAGTAAATACAGATTCAACAATACAGTATTAGTGGAAACGCTTAAACACCTAGTAATAACAAAATTAGTGGAGATGCTTAAACACCTAGTAGGTAATAAAGTATTAGTGAAACGCTTAAACACTTAGTGATAACAATATTAGTGGAGACGCCTAAACACCTAGTAGATAATAAAATATTAGTGAAACGCTTAAACACTTAGTGATAACAATATTAGTGGAGACGCCTAAACACCTGGTGATACCAATACTAGTGGAGATGGCTAAACACCTGGTGATACCAATATTAGTGGAGACGCCTAAACACCTGGTGATACCAATATTAGTGGAGATGTCTCCGCTCTTAGTGGTAACAATATTGAATACTAGTGGAGCACCTAGTGGAAATACAGATTGAGAGATTGCCAATAATTCAAAATCGTAAGTCAACACTTCAAGTTGAAACTTCATGTTGTTCGTACAAATATTTATTGACAACTTTTTTTTTTTTCTCCTCCTTCTCCTTTTCCTCCTTCTTCACCTTATTATCCTCCTTTTATAGCTCTTCCTTTTTCTCCTCCTCCTCCTCCTCCTCCTCCCTCTATCGCTCTTTCTTCTTCTTCCTCTCCTTTTTTTCCTCCTCGTACACTGTCTCCTTCTCCATCTTCTCCTTCTCATGCTACTCTGCCCTCTTCTTCTTCTTCTCCTCCTCCTCCTCCTCCTCCTTCCTCCTCCTCCTCCTCTCCTCCTCATTCTCCATTCTCTTCTTCTCCCACCTGTCTTTTGTATTTTCCAACTCTTTTTTTTCGACATCTTTCAAGAGGTTTCTCTCAATTTATCTGTTAGCTAAAAAAAAGCAGCAGATTTTTCTCCCCGTTCCCCTCTTTCTGTCTCTAATTCAGTTCCTTCAACGATATCGAATTTATTTTTCGGCTATACTACCTTCGAGCGCAAAGAGCGGGAAGCCTATTCAAAACTTTCTCAGGGCTGACGTAAAAATGTTTTACATATTTTGGCATAAAATATGGGAGGTACATCTCCCCCCCTTCTCCCAACATTCTTTTTGTCTTCGTTATTTTTTGAATCCACCAATTTATGTAAAATCCAGCGCGGTGTGTGTATCTTGTTTGTGTGTTCCGTGTGGCTTGTTTTCAGCAAGGCGTAGGGGTGACATTTGTACGTGCGATATGTTCTTCGCTGCGTTACTACTTCTATAAAATTTGATGTACGTATAGGACATTATTCATGTAATGCAGATGTGTAGGTTAATAGGTACCCGGTACCTACATGTATTAGTGGTTTAGTGAACTGCAAGAGATATCGGGCGAAATCAAGAAAGAGACGGCAACGCGGACCAGGAAACTTATAGAAGGCCCCACAAAACACTAATTTCGGAAAATCTCTCTCTCTCTCTCTCTCTCTCTCTCTCTCTCTCTCTCTCTCTCTCTCTCTCTCTCTCTCTCTCTCTCTCTCCAGTGGTGGAGAGGGTAGGTAGATACATTAGATATTTATTCAACGTCGGCACTGTTACGTACATTATTTCATTCCGGATTCCATTTTGCCTTTGAGATTTCAATTTTACTGCAGAAGAAAAAAAAATCTTTCTCATCCTACCTCTTCCTTTTCATTCTCCTCCTCCTCCTCCTCCTCCTTTCCGTCCTTCTTCTCCTTCTCCTCCTCTTCCTTCTCCTTCTTCTTCTTCTTCTTCTTCAGCAGAATTTCAAAGAAGAACCTACATAAGTACTTTCGTATAGGTAGGTATCTATGTAAATGTTTGCTATACCTACCTACATGGTATACATTCCTACTTAGGTATAGATATTCTTATGTTGCTTTTAGTAGGATGTTACGAGTACATACAAATTCGACCTACTCAAACAAAGATATCCCCAATGTTTCATCCATGGCTCTCATTACC
>NW_007381302.1:0-7500 GCF_000475195.1 Diaphorina citri | reverse complement strand
AAAGAAAATAAAACATTAAACAAACATTAAACAAATAAACATACCATTTTCCAACGATGGAAACAAAAATGTACCAATCCACCGCCTTAGCAACTCTAACTACTCAACTAGAACCTAAACTAATTGTAATAAATTGATTCACATTTAAAACACTGGAAAACAAAAACTCTGGAAAACAGTTCTGTTGTTGAAATCATTTCCCCGAAATTCCTACAGGACCGCAGAACTCATTAAACACAAAGACTCCTTCTCAAACTTTCCCTGAATCCTGCGTTCTGCCCCATACAGCTGAGATTTTCCACAACATAAAACCCTCTTTCTCTCTTTCTCTCCTTTTCTTCTCTTTTCTCACTCCTCTGTCCTCATTTTGCCTCTCTCCCGAATCTTCCCTCTCTTCTCCTTCCTTCTCCCTTTTTCGTGCCTCTCTTTAAACACAGAGACTCCTTCCCAAACTTTCCCTGAATCCTGCGTTCTGCCCCTTACAGCTGAGATTTTCCACAACATAAAACCCTCTTTCTCTCTTTTCTCTCTCTCTCTCTTCTCTTTTATCACGTCTCCTCTGTCCTCATTTTGCCTCTCTCCCGAATCTTCCCTCTCTTCTCCTTCCTTCTCCCTTTTTCGTGTCTCTCCTCTGCCTTTATCTTCTCTCCTCTCTCTCTCTTCTCATTTCTCTCCTTTTCTTCTCCTTCTCTCTTTTTCGTGTCTCTCCCTACAGGACCGCAGAACTCATTAAACACAGAGACTCCTTCCCAAACTTTCCCTGAATCCTGCGTTCTGCCCCTTACAGCTGAGATTTTGCACAACATAAAACCCTCTTTCTCTCTTTTCTCTCTCTCTTCTTCTTTCTCTCTTTTTCTTCTCTTTTCTCACTTCTCCTCTGTCCCGAATCTTCCCTCTCTTCTCCTTCCTTCTCCCTTTTTCGTGCCTCTCCTCTGTCTCTTTCGCTTCTCTGCCTTTATCTTCTCTCCTCTCTCTCTCTTTCTTTCTTCCTCTCCCCCTCCTTCGCTTGTGTCCCTGTATTCTCTATTTGTTCCCCTTCTTCCCTCTTTCTCACTATTTCCACAAGATTCCCCTTTTCTGCCCCGAAATAATAACATTAGTCTTCCTTACTCCTTTTTCGCCTAAAAATTCCCCTTTCTCGCCTCTCCACAACTCATCTCTTCCCCTCCCCCTCCCCTCTTCCCTTCTCCACCCCTCCTATGCATCCTCCTCCCCTCCTCTTCCTTCTCTTCTCCTCTTTCTCGTCCGGTCTTTTGTTCGAGCGATGTACCCGCGTATATTTCCCCTGTGGAATTCAAATGCAAATAAGAACAGAAAACAAGGGGAGGGGGAAATGAAGAGGAGAGGGGAAAACGAGGGGAAAGTCAAGAGGAAAGGGAGGAGGGGAGGGGAGGGGATGAGTAATGAAACCCTGAGAAGAGGGGAAAACGGGGAAGAAGAGAAAACCCCTGGGTAGATAGATATCTATTTTTCATTTTAATGACACACCAGATAACTTGTCAGCTCCTTGTTTGAGTCGACTTCTAGCTGAAGACAGCTCTTTGTTTGAGTCAACTCCTAGCTGAAGACAGCTCTTTGTTTGAGTTGACTCCTAGCTGAAGACAGCTCTTTGTTTGAGTCGACTTCTAGCTGAAGACAGCTCTTTGTTTGAGTTGACTCCTAGCTGAAGACAGCTCTTTGTTTGAGTCGACTCCTAGCTGAAGACAGCTCTTTGTTTGAGGCAGCCCAATTTGTAGGTTATGCGGGAAGTGAGAAGAGACGGCTACTCATGCCATCCTCGAATGTAACTCTCTTCTAACATGGAGACTTACTGTAGGGTTAGTTACTGTAGGGTTAGTTACTGTAGGGTTAGTTACTCCTCTGCAAGACATCCATGGAAAACACAGAAAGAGCTATTGAAGATCGCCCGGATTTACGAGCTCATTTGGGAACCAGCTTAACTCCATATACAAAAAGCCCATTCTAAGGCTTAGGTGTAGGGACAAACAGCCCATTCTAAGGCTTAGGTGTAGGGACAAACAGCCCATTCTGAGGCTTAGGTGTACGGACAAACAGCCCTAAAAGTCGGGCTAAGCTTATACGAATCTAATACCTACTTATTTGTTGCAGAACTGTTCATAAGTTCATCTTCATAGTGACTTATATCAAATAATTATGTATCCTATCTTGGCACCTATCTTTATCAAATAGATATGTATCCTATCTTGGCACCTTAATAGTACCTAAAGCTCCCCAAGTCATCAGCAGTACCTAATAATGTGTGGCTAGGAATGCTTTTGTTTTCCACATCACAGAGTAGAGTCTCTTTATCATACAGTCTCTTCATCATACCAGTAGAGTCTCTTCAAAGTTAATTACTTCTCAAACCTGGCATAATGGCATCTTGACATCATCCTGGCATCGGTACAATGACTCGCGTATTCTCGTTCCATTGAACTCTCTCCGGATTTCAGTTTTTCCTTCGGGTCCTTGATCCTGAAATGTCCTCTGGCCTCTAGATCAACCTCTCTGTGTGTGGTGCATCTATTAGAGGATTTGAAAAGGATCTGATTTTAGTTTCACTGCAGTGGCGAAGTTTGAAGGATTCCAAGCTCGGCATTGGAAAATTTCCCAAGCCTTTAAGTAGCGGTTTAACGTGATGGTATTCTAAACTCTTTTTCTGTAGATTACACAATTGACAGCCAGTTCTATGGCGCAAGAACCCTATGTTTACGTATTTTAGACGAGACCAGTAGGAAATCCATCTGACTGGAAGTAACTAGTGCTAGTCTGTTAGGTGGTCAGTTTCAATTGATCTTTGTTCTGGACTGGGTTATGCGGGGACGGGACTGGGACTGGACTGGGACGGGACTCTCAACTGGACTGGAATGTTACTGTACTCCAAGCTCCAGTGATGTCTTCAGTAATGTATTTCGCTATATTGTGACGTCACCTCAAGTTATACAACGACTGTTTTTGGGAAAACTTTGAACTTGAACCACATCTTTCTGACGTCCTATGAGTTCACGTGACGTGAGGATAGTATGTGTGGACACAGCTTTAGAAGATAGGAATGATGGTGAAGAACTTATTCACACATAGGATGAACGGGTGTTAAAAACGGCCAGGTTTGTCCAATTTGGAGGCCTACTTTGTCTAAAATAGTAAACAATTGTCTAAGTAGACTACCTGGAACTATTCCAGGACTTTTTTAAACATAGCACATAGGATGTATACCTACTTGTACAGGTGTTAAAAGCAGCCTCAGAGTAAGAATAACATAGAGGGAGCGTTTGGGACCAAAACGAAAGACACTTTTCAAATCGAAGGTTATATATCAGCTGATTTGGTACCAGTGCCGGACCATGAATAATTTCCTGGGTAGGATGATTTTTACAGAAATTTTGAAACATTATTTCTGCTTTTTTTTACGAAACTTTTACTTTTAACAACTTCTAAGTAAATTCGATGGGTATCTTATCTTATTTATCCATTATTGACTTTAAAAATTCATAAAACCATTCAGAAATCGGGGGAAATTGAAAATACAGACCGGGACTGCAAAATGTAATCAAAGATTTCAATAATTTTCAGAAAATTTCCACCAATGAGAGAAGAGTAAAGTCACGTGACTAAACAATTTTGGTTGGTCAGCTGTTCGTGAACTGTCCTTCGACCTTTATATGTAAAAAGACCCAAACGCTCCCTCTATGTTATTCTTACTCTGAGGTTCGCCACTTTGTTTATTTTGAAACTCTTGATTATTGCCGATGGTCCGGAATTGCTTTGTGTTCCCGATTTCATTATCATTAACGATATTGAAATCATTTGGTGAGTGCCTATAGAGGTACCTTGGTGTAAGGAGCTTTCCCTATTATGATTGATTGACTGATTGATGATTCATAAAATTTGTAGCTTTCCTTATTGCTAGACCTCCAACTCTTTGCTTTCTAATTGACCTTTCGTAAAAATATCAAAATAAAAGGGTTCTTTCTCTCCTTTTCATTTTCTCTCTCTCTCTCTCTCTCTCTCTCTCTCTCTCTCTCTTTCTCTCTCTCTCTGCAATGCCTTTTCCCTATCACTCACAATTTTCCAACAGTTCTTTCTCTTGAGTAAGCAAAAAGGTTCATTTTTACGAATCAGTACAAGTGTACATCTTCATGTAATTATGTAACAATCAGCTCTGGTAAAAAGTTCGAGTTTCCATTTTTTTAAAAGTATGGTTTGATTTGCAAAAGAACCTCGTTTTTTTTTTTACTTTCTGTATAATATAGGTAGGTAGTTAGGAAAACAAAAAAATGCCCCCAGAGAGAGAGAAAAAACACACAAAGAGAGAGAGAGAGAGAGAGAGAGGGAAGAAAGAAGTGAAGGCCAAAAAGTGACTGACCTCTCCTTGAGACAAAGTTCAGCAGAAAGTCTCTCTCTCTCTCTCTCTCTCTCTCTCTCTCTCTATCTTGTCTCTACCTAATGGAAACCATAGAACCTAAGAGAGAGAAGGAACGAAAGAGAGAGAGAGAGAGAGATAGATAGAGAGAGAGGGAAGAAAGAAGTGAAGGCCAAAAAGTGACTGACCTCTCCTTGAGACAAAGTTCAGCAGAAAGTCTCTCTCTCTCTCTTTCGTTCTTTCTCTCCCTCTCTATCTTGTCTCTACCTAATGGAAACCATAGAATCTACGAGAAAGAGAGAAAGAGAAAGGGAGAGAGAGAGAGAGAGAAATCTCTTTTACTGACAATGTTCCTTTTTTATAGGTGACAACATGCAACTTTTGGGTGTGGTCCTACCCCATGCTAACCAGCATTGGGTTACCTATACCCTTCTCAGTTTCTACCCCATCCCTGAGGTACCTAACTACCTTCTCCTCGTATGTACCCTACTTAGGTATCAAACCTAAAACTTTAGAAGAGAGAAATCTCTTTTACTGACAATGTTCCTTTTTTATAGGTGACAACATGCAACTTTTGGGTGTGGTCCTACCCCATGCTAACCAGTATTGGGTTACCTATACCCTTCTCAGTTTCTACCCCATCCCTGAGGTACCTACCTACCTACCTTCTCCTCGTATGTACCCTACTTAGGTATCAAACCTAAAACTTTGGACTGAACTGGACCCCACCCCAACAACATAAAATCCATCTTGTTCTTGTTCTTCTTCTTCTTCTTCTTTGTCTTCTCCTCCTCCTTCTTCTCCATCTTATTTTCTTACTCCTTCTTCTTCTTCTTCCTCCTCCTTCTCCAGTCCTCCTCCTCCCCTTAATCTTCCTTCTCCTATTATTAACTTAAAGAAAGAGAGGAGAAACAGAAAGAAGAGATAGATAATTAAAGAGAAAGACGGAAATTTAGCTAGAGAGAGCGACAGTTGAAGAGAAAAAACAAGAACCAAATCGTATACAAAATACCACCCTAAAACAAACAACATAAAATCGTTATCCTAGATTTGTCTTTCTCTTTGTTTTTTTTTTTTTTTTTTTTGAGGTTGGCTGGGTGATTTTCGAATGCCTCAAGTTGTTCAACATATGGGGAGAGAAAAAACTGAAAAGCTCAACCATAAATAGATCATCAGGCTGTCTTATCCAAATATTTAATATACTTTTTTTTATCAGGTGGGGGAGGCACAAAAGTGAAAGCCTTCAAGAAAATGAGATATTGTTTAATATATTCCTGGCGAAACAACGGGGGAAAAATGAAAGAGAAGGAGAAAGATATAAAATTTGATACAAGTTTTGGGAAAAAGTAAAAGGAGGACGAGAGGGAAAAAAGGATAAGGAAGGAGAGAGAGAGAGAGAGAGAGAGAGAGAGAGTGAGGGAGAAAATTGAGGGAGTTGAAAGACGAAAAATGGGAGTGAAACATGAATCAATATTGGGGGAGATATTTTTAATTACCTTGGGGGATTTTGACGCGCGTAGCATGACGTTTGTGGTGAACCGCCAATCTACATGGCGTGGGTTCAAATCCCACGATGGCAAAAAAAAGACGAAAAGTACGTAGGTACCTAACAAGGTAGATAAAATTCTGTTTCTGTTTTCAGAAATGACCACCACAACCAATCACAATGCCCCCTGTAGTTTTCTGAGGAAGCACACATGGCTGAAATTTATCACAAAGCATTGTGCTGTGAGGTAAGCACCAAATATACCGTGTGACTCATTCATCGTGTCTCCTGTAGGGACTTTCTGTTCCACCCTGAATCATCCGTTGGTAAGTGGTGAGCACTGTATTGATTGTTGTTTATTTGGTATCTACCGTAAGATAGAATAACTATGTATTTTTGTAGATAGTAATCGTCTTCATTTGGTATTAAATTCACTAGGTATTTTGTTATTTGGTAGAGGAGAAGGTGGTAATATGGCCATCTGGAAGTAATATTATGCCAACCCCTTAATAGTCAGTTCAGTCTGAACAAATTGTTATTTGTGGAATCCAAGAAAGAAAGAAAGAGGCACTCGATATAGATTTATTGGGGGTGGCCATTTTACCACCTTTTCCTCTATTAAATTCACTAGGTATTTTGGTACATATTTGGTGCAATTTTCTTGGTATTCTCTTTGTTTTAAAATTCACTAGATTTAGAGACTACCTAAATTTGAGTTTCATCTACCTACCTTTTTATTACCTATAGATTAGGCTTCGATTACACTCGATCCATTCTAGAAAACTCTGAAACGATAATGTAACCACATGTCCCTGATTTAATGCTATATTGAAGTGCCGAGCTAGAGTTCCATATTAGAGTTCCGGTGACATGTGGGGCGGAATCCGCGGGCACCCTTTTGTTGAACCCCAGTCCTTCGATCGTTCCGAGTTTATTGCAAGATGAAAAATTTGAGGACACCTTGTAGAAGTGTAGATTGTTTGAGGACACCCTATAAGCAAACTATCTGCAAGTAGTGTAGACTCTGGACAATATATTTTAGCCGAGTCTTCACCCATGATAGGTACATGTTTTTGAGGACACCCTATAAGCAAACTAGGTAGGTACCTATGCGTAGAGTGTTTGAGGACACCCTGTAAACAAACTATCTGCAGCAGAGTATAGAGCAGGCATGTCAAACTCAAAATGTATAGAGGGCCATTTTTGATATTTGATGAACATTAGCGGGCCGCATGCAGGTATTCACACCCCCCCCCCCCGGCAACAAAAACCACCGGCTTGTATTCAACGTGACAAAGCCGCTGTCACGTTGACGTGAAGCCCCCCTCAAAAAAATTAATTAAAAAAAATCAGGTACATTTCTCGGGTTTTGAACCCGAAACTTTTTAACTGAGTATTACGTGCTTGAAAATATCACCAATCGATTTCTCGAGAAAAAATACATAAAAATAATAAAAGTATTTATTCAGTTATGTACAAAAATGTTTCGTTTCAAACATAACGCAATTACTCGGTTTCGAACCCAGAACTTTTTAACTGTAAGCCCCAAGTAATTGAAAAATACATAAAATATAGTATCCAATTGTACAAAAATGTTGAGTTTCAAACATAACACATTTCTCGGATTTCGAACCCTTAACTTTTTAACTGT